>NC_053491.1:472093940-472393940 GCF_905171775.1 Rana temporaria | reverse complement strand
CCTTTCCATTACTTTTTTAGAGACATTTTAGAACTGAAAAGTTCGGGTCCCCATTGACTTCAATGGGGTTTGGGTTCGGTGTCAAGTTCGGGTCCCGAACCAGGACTTTTTTCCGAAGTTCGGCCGAACCCGTCGAACCCGAACATCCAGGTGTCCGCTCAACTCTATTCATAGGGAATACACATATTAGACACATTACGGGGGCCTATTCATGACAGATGGGCAAATGCTTGAGGCCGCCGGCTGTATCACGGGAGCTCGCCCGCAAGCTAACCCCCTTGGGAGAGCGCTTCCCACGAAGGGGGTTAGCTGATGCGGGGAGGAGCCAAGACAGCGGCCGAGGGACCCCAGAAGACATGGATCAGGGCCACTGTCTGCAAAATGAACTGCACAGTGGGGGTAAGAATGACATGTGTGTTTTTTGTTTTTTAAACGAGAACCTTTAGTGTTCCTTTAACCACTTAAGACCCGGACCATTATGCAGGTTAAGGACCTTGCCCCTTTTTGCGATTCGGCACTGCATCGCTTTAACTGACATTTGCACGGTTGTGCGACGTGGCTCCCAAACAAAATTGGCGTCCTTTTTTCCACACAAATAGAGCTTTCTTTTGGTGGCATTTGATCACCTCTGCGGTTTTAATTTTTTGCGCTATAAAAAAAAATATAATATTTTTTTTCCCTCAGTTTAGGCCGATACATATTCTTCTACATGTTTTTGGTAAAAAAAAAATCACAAAAAGCGTTTATTGATTGGTTATAGCGTCTACAAAATGGGGGATAGTTTTATGGCATCTTTATTATTATTATTTTTTTTACTAGTAATGGCGACGATCTGCGATTTTTATCGTGACTGCGACATTATGGACACATCGGACACTTTTGACACTATCTTGAGACCATTGTTATTTTTACAGCGATCAGTGCCATAAAAATGCACTGATTACTGTAAAAATGACAAGGACACTGGCAGTAAAGGGGTTAACCACCAGGGGGTTAAGTGTATCCTAGGGAGTGCTTCTAACTGTAGGGGGGATGGGCTGTGTGTGACAGGACACTGATCAACGCTCCCGATTACAGAGAACTGTGATCAGTGTCCTGTCACCAGGAAGACTTGGGGAAATGCTTGTTTCCCTGTTCTTCCTTACCATGAGACGATCGTGGGTATCCTCGCGGACATCGAGTCTGCGGGGACTAGCTGTCGGACACACAAAGCTTATGGCGGGCGCGCCCACAATGCCGCTCTTAAAGGGCCAACGGATATATACGTTGATCTGCCCAGACGTGCAATTCTGCCGATGTACAGTATATTGGCGTGACGCGGTCCTTAAGCGGTTAAAATAGACCCCTTAATGTATTTCTATTTCATTTATTTAAAAAATGCATATTTATACCACTGAGTGTCTTTCACCTAATAACTGAACATTTGAAAAGATAAAAATCAAGTGGTTCTGAAATAAATGATATAAACACGTCTGTGTTCCCAGATAAACAGCAACATAAAATAAGATTGGAAGACATCTAATAACAGCAGAGTAGATAGGACTGCACTGACTGGGAGGTCACCAAGACATAGATCGCTGACAATGAGAGCGATCATAGTTGGGTGGACTGACCCTTCGGCGGGAGGTCGGCTCCCCTGGGCGAGAGCCCGTAGCTCTACGTCGGCTCCCGAAGCGCCCCCCCCGCTCGTCCCTGACTCCCGTGCGCGTGCCCGGCGGGCGCGATCGCCGCCGGGCACCCGGAATTGCTCGTTACAGAGCGAGGACCGGGAGCTGTGTATGTAAACACACAGCTCCCGGTCCTGTCAGGGGAGAAATGCCTGACCGTCTGTTCATACAATGTATGAACAGCGATCAGTCATTTCCCCTAGTGAGGCCACCCCCCCTTACAGTTAGAACACACCCGGGGAACATACTTAACCCCTTCCCCGCCCCCTAGTGTTAACCCCTTCCCTGCCAGTGGCATTTTTATAGTAATCCAATGCATTTTTATAGCACTGATCGCTATAAAAATGCCAATGGTCCCAAAAATGTGTCAAAAGTGTCTGAAGTGTCCGCCATAATGTCGCAGTACCGGAAAAAAAAAACGCTGATCGCCGCCATTACTAGTAAAAAAACATATATTAATAAAAATGCCATAAAACTACCCCCTATTTTGTAAACGCTATGGCCCGGATTCACAAAGCACTCGAGATATCTCGAGATACGCAGCGTAAATGCAAATATGCGCCGTCGTATCTGTGCGCCGGGGCCACAAAACTAAGATACGCCTAAAAACAGGCTTCATTCCACCGACGTAACTTGCCTACGCCGGCGTAGAGTGGGCGCATATTTACGCTGGACGCATGTGGCGCTCCCATTGATTTTCTATTCAAATATGAAAATGAGGGAGATACGTTGATTCACGATCGTACTTGCGCCCGACGCAGGCTACGACTGGTGCGCGCAAGTTGTATGTACGGCGCAAATTTATGCCCCATAAAGGAGGTGTAACTCAGCAGCAGACATGCAAAGGTCTGCACCAGGGAACTCAAGCCGGCGTATTTTACGTAGTTTACGTTGGACGTGAATATGGCTGGGCGTAGGTTACGTTCACGCCGTAGGCAGTGATCTGACGTATCTTAGGCAGTTGTTCCGACGTGGTTTTGAGCATGCGCACTGGGATGCGTCCACGGGACGGCGCATGCGCCGTTCATTATACGTATCTGTCTGCCGCTCGGCCCATCATTTGCATGGGGTCACACCTCATTTGCTTGGCTCACGCCCACTTCCACCTACGCCGACTTACGCCTAGGAAACCCAGCGCAGTTTTGGGAGGAAGTGCTTTGTGAATTCCATGCTTGCCTCTCTGCGCTGCGTCTGCGTAGCGTAATGGAGATACGCTACGGCGGCATAAATGTGCGCCGCTATCTGTGAATCCGGGCCTATAACTTTTGCGCAAAACCAGTCAATAAACGTTTATTGTAAAAGAATACGTATCGGCCTAAACTGAGGAAAAAAATAGTTTTTTTATATATTTTTGGGGGATATTTATTATAGCAAAAAGTAAAAAATATATATTTTTTTCAAAATTGTCGCTGTATTTTTGTTTATAGCGCAAAATATTTTTGTTTATAGTGCAAAAACTAAAAACCGCAAAGGTGATCAAATACCACCAAAAGAAAGCTATATTTGTGGGGAAAAAAGGACGCCAATTTTGTTTGGGAGCCAAGTCGCACGACCACGCAATTGTCAGTTAAAGCGACGCAGTGCCGAATCGCAAAAAGTGCTCTGGTCTTTGACCAGCAATATGGTCCGGGGGTTAAGTGGTTAATAAATGTTGTATCCTAATATTCAGTGGATGGAAATATCAGCCATACATTATCAGAATGTAAGTTGATCACCTCTGCGGTTTTTATTTTTTGCGCTATAAACAAAGCAACTAAACAGGTACGTTGGTTTAATTAAAAAAATGGCGGCCAAGACCAGGTACCCACCACCAACACCAGGATAATGTTAAAATTAGACAACGTTGTCTGTTAAGAGCAGCTGCATCACGCTCTGAACAGGATAAAACCAGAGTTCCTGGTGAAACATGTCGGATTTGGCATCACGACAGAGATGCTCCATGCGTCGTGGATGACGCACCACATCACGCTTGCACATGCGCAGTTGACTGTTTGAAGCTAGCAGTGAATATCTTGGCTAAGAATCAAGCGGACGGTGGCCCAGAGGACCTGACACTTATACAGTGTTTACAGCAAGCTTATACAACACTGTATAAGTGTCAGGTCCTCTGGGCCACCGTCTGCTTGATTCTTAGCCAAGATATTCACTGCCAGCTTCAAACAGTCAACTGCGCATGTGCAAGCGTGATGTGGTGCGTCATCCACGACGCATGGAGCATCTCTGTCGTGATGCCAAATCTGACATGTTTCACCAGGAACTCTGGTTTTATCCTGTTCAGAGCGTGATGCAGCTGCTCTTAACAGACAACATTGTCTAATTTTAACATTATCCTGGTGTTGGTGGTGGATACCTGGTCTTGGCCGCCATTTTTGCATTAAACCAATGTACCTGCACGTTGCTTTGAATCTGCCGCCTAGCGCGCGTCAGCACGCCCACCATGAGCTCCACGACCAATGTAAACAAGGCATTTCCCTGTTCTGCCTAATGACAGGACAGTGATCTACTGCTCCCTGTCATCAGGAGCAGTGATCAATGTCGTGTCACTTGTAGCCCAGCTCCCCCACACAGTTAGAATCACTCCCTAGGACACACTTAACCCCTTCCTCGCCCCCTAGTGGTTAACCCCTTCCCTGCCAGTGTCATTTACACAGTAATCAGTGCATTTTTATAGCACTGATCGCTGTATAAATGACAAGGGTCCCAAAATAGTGTCCGATGTGTCCGCCATAATGTCGCAGTCAGGATAAAATTGCCGCCATTACTAGTAAACAAATAATAATAATAAAAATGCCATAAGACCATCCCCTATTTTGTAGACACTATGGGCCAGATTCAGAAAGGACTTACGATAGCGTATTTCTAGATACGCCGTCGTAAGTCCAAATGTGCGCCGTCGTATCTATGCGCGTATTCAGGAACTGAGATACGCCTGAATTTTGCAAGATACGACCGACGTAAGTCTCCTTACGCCGTCGTAACTTGGGTGCATATTTACGCCGGCCGCTAGGGGCGCTTCCGTAGATTTACGCGTCGAATATGCAAATGACCTAGATACACCAATTCACGAACGTACTTGCGCCCGTCGGATTTAGCTACGCCGTTTATGTAAGGCTTACGTCCGGTGTAAAGTTACCCCTGCTATATGAGGTAATGCAAAGTATGGACGTCGGAACAAGCGTATCTTTTTAACGTCGTTTACGTAAGTCGTACGTGAATGGGGCTGGGCGTAGGTTACGTTCACGTCGTTGCCATTGAGCCGTCGTATCTTAGGGCGTAAATTCGACCTGATTCTGAGCATGCGTCATTCGTACGGCGCTTCATTTACATGGGGTCACGATTCATTATAATACAACACGCCCACTACCAGCCTACTTTGAATTACGCAGGCTTACGCCAGCCCATTTACGTTACGCCGCCGAAACTTAGGGAGCGAGTGCTTTGTGAATACTGTACTTGCCTCTCTAGGTTACGTCGGCGTAGCGCATATGAGATGTGCTACGCCCGCACAGAGATACGCCGATCTCTGTGAATCTGGCCCTATAACTTTTGCGCAAACCAATCAGTATAAGCTTATTGCGATTTTTTTTTTTACCAAAAATATGTAGAAGAATACGTATCGGCCTAAACTCAGGAAGAAATATGTTTTTTTATACATTTTTTTGGGACTATTTATTATAGCAAATAGTAAAAAAATATTGCTCTTTTTCAAAATTGACGTTTTTCTTTTTTGTTTATAGCGCAAAATATAAAAACCGCAGAGGTGATCAAATACCACCAAAAGAAAGCTCTATTTGTGGGGAAAAAAAGGACGTCAATTTTGTTTGGGTGCAACGTCGCGCGACCGTGCAATTGTCAGTTAAAGCGACGCAGTGCGAATCACAAAAAATGTCCCGGTCAAATCCTCCGGGGGTGAAGTGGTTAAAGGACAAAAAATAAATACATTAGATGACTGTGTTGGTGGCCACACACACATGAATATGATCTTTAAAGCAATCATTCAAATTAACTAAATTGATCAAATTAAATAGTAATCACAAATTGAAGACCTCCATTAGATCAGTTTAGTGAGCTCTCATTGGAATTCAGTTCTATGAAGTTAACCAGCCAGTGGGGGAACTTCCTATCTGTTTCTAATCAATTGAACAAATATCTGTTCTCACTGTAATTCAGATTGATGAAATAATTGTTTTAAATAGACTATTCAATATATCATGCTTTTGATCAATGGGCCAGATTCACAAATGAGATACGACGGCGTTTCTCCTGATACTCCGTCGTATCTCTGTTTCTATCTATGCGACTGATTCATAGAACTAGTTACGCATAGATATCCCTAAGATCCGACAGGTGTAATTGTTTTACACTGTCTGATCTTAGGATGCAGTACCGCGGCCGCTGCTGGGGGGAGTTTGCGTTCGTAAACCAGCGTGGGGTATGCAAATTAGGAGTTACGGCGGATCCACGATGGATTTTCGCGTTCGCTACGTCGCCGCTAGTCTAGTTTCCCGTCGCAAAGTTAGTAATTTTTTTTGGTGCCCTAACTTTAGTCAGCAAGCGTATTGCTGTCTAAAGTATGGCCCTCGTTCCCGCGTCGAAATTAAAAATTTAACGTCGTTTGCGTAAGCCGTCCGGGAATACGTAATTACACTACGCGCGTCGGCGTTCGAAAAAATTACGTCACGGCGCGCAATGCACGACGGGAGTTCGGAAACGGAGCATGCGCTGTAGGTCTGGCGCGGGCGCGCGCCTAATTTAAATGTTAGCCGCCCATTCGATTTGGCCCGCCTTGCGCCGGACGCATTTACGATAAACCGCCGCAAGTTTCCAGGTAAGTGCTTTGTGGATCGAGCACTGAACCTGAAAACTTACGGCGGTGTAACTTAAATGGCTTAAGTTTCCAAAGGCGCAATTGTACGTGAATCTGGCCCAATGTTTTTAGTCCAACACATTGTGAAACAATACTGCATGTTAATTAATAATTTGCAATCACTTGCACCTAGATCAATCAACTAACTGCTACATATATGGCCACCTGTAAATAACAATCTTACCCAAATAAAGTTTTTTCCGAAGACATACAAAACATTTATCATCATATTTCTCCACATGTTTTCCCTCCAGGAACAGTCACTCATACTGGGAATTAAGATTGGGCCCTATCTGATACTGGTCATCTCCACTTATAATCAACACCTGTGTAATGTAAATGTTTTCCGTGGGAACGCGGGGGAACGCAGTTCCGGCACCTCCAGAACTGAATGGGCCAGATTCACGTAGCTCAGCGGATCTATAGATCCGCTCGTTCTACGTGAATTAAGATCCGCTCCCGCAAGTTTAGGAGGCAAGTGGCTAATTCACAAACCACTTACCTCCAAACTTGCGGCGGCGGATCCTAAATCCCCCAGCGGAATTCAAATTCCGCGGCTAGGGGAGTGTCATATTTAAATCAGGCGCGTTCCCGCGCCGATTTAAATGCGCATGCGTCGTCCGTGGAATTTCCCGGCGTGCATTGCTCCCACTGACGTCACTAGGACGTCAGTGGTTGCGACGTGAGCGGGACTTGCGACG
Source organism: Rana temporaria (assembly GCF_905171775.1). NCBI lineage: Eukaryota > Metazoa > Chordata > Amphibia > Anura > Ranidae > Rana > Rana temporaria. Next base: position 472,386,705 of record NC_053491.1, on the reverse strand, counting down.
CGCGTGTTCGTGAATCGGCGTACGCAAACGACGTAGGAAAATTCAAATTCGACGCGGGAACGCCGGCTATACTTAACATTGGCTGCGCCTGATAAAAGAAGGGGTAAGTATACGACGGAAAACCGCTACGGAAACGACGTAAGAACACTGCGACGGGTCCGCGTACGTTCGTGAATTTGCGTATCTCGCTGATTTACATATTATTTATTGTAAATTAGCGGGAACGCCCCCGGCGCCATTTTTTAATTTAAAAATAGATCCGACAGTGTAACACAGTGTAACACTGTCGGATCTTAGCCATATCTATGCGTAACTGATTCTATGAATCAGGCGCATAGATAGGACCAGTGTAAGTCAGAGATACGATGGTGTATCTGTAGATAATACACCGTCGTATCTCTTTGTGAATCTGGCCCAATATATGTAATGGCAAGGGGTGCTGGAGGATCTATTGATGCTGGTGCTGGGGAATCTGTTGTTGCTGGAGGGAATCTATGTGCTGAGGACGGGGGATCTATTGTTGTTGGGTTGGTCTTCTGTTGTTCATGGGGGATCTATTGTTGCTGGGTGAGTCGTATGTTGCTGGGGGGGATTTACTGTTGAAGAAGAGGGGCCAGATTCACAAAGAGATACGACGGTGTATTATCTACAGATACACCATTGTATCTCTGACTTACACTGGTCCTATCTATGCGCCTGATTCATAGAATCAGTTACGCATAGATAGGGCTAGATCTGACAGTGTTACACTGTCGGATCTTTTTTTCCATTTAAAAATGGCGCCGGGGGCGTTCCCGCTGATTTACGATAAATAATATGCAAATCAGCGAGATACGCAGATTCACGAACGTACGCGGACCCGACGCAGTCTTCTTACGACGTTTTCCGTAGCGGCTTTCCCGGCGTATACTTACCCCTTCTTTTATCAGGCGCAGCCAATGTTAAGCATAGCCGGCGTTCCCGCGTCGAATTTGAATTTTTTAACGTCGTTTGCGTAAGTCGTTCTCGAATACGGACGGACGTCGTTTACGTAAGCGTCGAAACCACTGACGTCCTAGCGACGTCAGTGGGAGCAATGCACGCCGGGAAATTTCGCGGACGGCGCATGCGCATTTAAATCGGCGCGGGAACGCGCCTGATTTAAATAGTACACTCCCCCTAGCCGCGGAATTTGAATTCCGCCGGGGGATTTAGGATCCGCCGCCGCAAGTTTGGAGGTAAGTGGTTTGTGAATTAGCCACTTGCCTCTCAAACTTGCGGGAGCGGATCTTAAATCACGTAGATCGAGCGGATCTATAGATCCGCTGAGCTACGTGAATCTGGCCCATAGTCTTTGTTGCTGGCTGCTGGAGGGTCTATTAATGCTGGCTACTGGGGAATCTATTTTTGCTGGAGGGGACTTATTTTTGTTGCTGTGGAAGTCTATTGTTGCCAGTGGGGGTTGTATTGTTGCTGGGGTGGGTCTTATGTTGCAGGGGGTCAATCATTGCTGGTGGGATCTGCTGTTGAGGGAAGCGTCTAATATTGCTGGCTGCTGGAGGGTCTATTGATGCTGGCTGTTGGGAGTGTATTGTCACTGGGGTGTCCATTGTTGCTAGATCCTTTTTACTGCTTTTCTTTTTTTCATTAACAAATTCCATACAAAATACTTACGGTAGCACTATAAAATGATACTTGGTTCTGTATTGTCTAAAATGGGTGGTACAGGGAGGTGGGTAGGGGGGCGAGTCAATAGGGTGACTCAGAAAGGAGGAGTTCCTGCACCCATTCTCTGAGAAAAAAAGCCCTGGGTCTATCTGTCTGGAAGTGGTGTCAATGTATTATCTATGTGGGTCGTCATTTTGCATAGCTTTTGTTTGATTTTGTTGACCTGTCCATATGAGCAAAATTATTAACCACTTGCCGCCCGCCAATGACAGATTGACGTCGGCAAAGTGGTTGTAGAATCCTGACCGGACGTCATATGACGTCCTCAGGATTCTAAGCCGCTGCGCGCCCCCGGGGGCACGCATCGCGGCGATCGTTGTTGCGGGGTGTCAGTCTGACACCCCGCAACACCGATCTCGGTAAAGAGTCTCTCACGGAGGCTCTTTACCACGTGATCAACCGTGTCCAACCACGGCTGATCACGATGTAAACAGGAAGAGCCGTTGATGGCTCTTCCTCACTCGCGTCTGATAGACGCGAGTAGAGGAGAGCCGATCGGCGGCTCTCCTGACAGGGGGGGTTCGCGCTGATTGTTTATCAGCGCAGCCCCCCCTCGGATCGCCACATGGACCACCAGGGAAGCCCACCCTGGACCACCAGGGAAGGGCAAAAAAAAAGTCTAAAAAAAAAAGTCTCAAAAAAAAAAAAAGTTAAAAAAAAAAACCCATTAAAAATAAAAAAAGATGCCAATCAGTGCCCACAAATGGGCACTGACTGGCAACATAGGAAAAATAAGTGCCGCCCCACAGTGTCCATCAGTGCCACCCCACAGTGTTCATCAGTGCCACCCACAGTGTCCAGTGCCACCCCACAGTGCCCATCCATGCCCAGTGCCCACCTATCAGTATCCATCAGTGCCACCCATAAGTGCCACCCATGAGTGCCCATCTGTGCCGCCTATGTGTGCCCATCAGTGCCGCCCATGAGTGCCCATCAGTGCCGCCTATGTGCCCATCAGTGCCGCCTATGTGTGCCCATCAGTGCCGCATACCAGCGCCGCCAATCAGTGCCACCTTATCTGTGCCCGTCAGTGCTACCTCATCGATGTCCATCAGTGCCATCTCATCAGTGCCGCCATATCAGTGCCCGTAATTGAAAGAGAAAACTTACTTATTTACAAAAAAATTAACAGAAAAAAATAAAAACGTAATTTTTTTTCTAAATTTTCAGTCTTTTTTTAGTTGTTGCGCAAAAAAAAAAAATCGCAGAGGTGATCAAATACCACCAAAAGAAAGCTCTATTTGTGGGGAAAAAAGGACGCCAATTTTGTTTGGGTACAGTGTAGCATGACCGCGCAATTGCCATTCAAAGTGCGACAGCGCTGAAAGCTGAAAATTGGCTTGGGCGGGAAGGTGTATACGTGCCCTGTATTGAAGTGGTTAAAGTCTGAACCAATCTATCACTGCTGGGTACTCACCTTCCGTCATATTGTCGCCATTCCCTGCAAAGGATAAGGTGACCCCATGGAGAAGGAAGAGAAGTAGAAGTAGACGGACTTCCATCCTGCGGGCTGAGCGCCGAGCAAAGAAAGAAACATCAACTGATGAAATTAATGATGAAAGATCTTTTTCAGTGGAAAAACCATGAGCCAATCTACTGTAATCATATCTGGACGAATGTCGATGATATCTCACAATTATCTACATTTGGTGATAATGGTAAAACGTGTTTTTTTTTCCCCAGAAAGTTGCGGCTCAAATTGCTTCAAATACCACTTGCAGTGAGCTGATGACTAAACATGTGACAGATAGTCAGTTATTGTATCTCTCAGGGGATCTGAAGGATTCAATGAATGGCTAAAAATATAATGTTTTCTTCAAATAAGTCTTGCTTATTTAACCACTTAAGCCCCGGACCATATTGCTGCCCAAAGACCCAAGGTGTTTTTACAGTTTGGGACTGCGTCGCTTTAACAGACAATTGCGCGGTCGTGCGACGTGGCTCCCAAACAAAATTGGCGTCCTTTTTTTCCCCACAAATAGAGCTTTCTTTTGGTGGTATTTGATCACCTCGGCGGTTTTTATTTTTTGCGCTATAAACAAAAATAGAGCGACAATTTTGAAAAAAATGCAATATTTTTTACTTTTTGCTATAATAAATATCCCCCAAAAACATATATATATAAAAAAACATTTTTTCCTCAGTTTAGGCCGATACGTATTCTTGTACCTATTTTTGGTAAAAAAAATCGCAATAAGCGTTTATCGATTGGTTTGCGCAAAATTTATAGCGTTTACAAAATAGGGGATAGTTTTATTGCATTTTTATTATTTTTTTTTTTTTTTTTTTACTACTAATGGCGGCGATCAGCGATTTTTTTCGTGACTGCGACATTATGGCGGACACTTCGGACAATTTTTACACATTTTTGGGATTTTTGTCATTTTCACAGCAAAAAATGCATTTAAATTGCATTCTTTATTGTGAAAATGACAGTTGCAGTTTGGGAGTTAACCACAGGTGGCGCTGTAGGATTTGGTGTACACTGTGTGTGTGTTTACAACAGTAGGGGGGTGTGGCTGTAGTAATGACGTCATTGATCGTGTCTTCCCTATAAAGGGAATGACGCGATCGATGCGCCGACACAGTGAAGCACGGGGAAGCCGTGTTTATACACGGCTCTCCCCGTTCTTCAGCTCCGGGGAGCGATCGCGACGGAGCGGCTATAAACAAATAGCCGCGCCGTCGTCCCGGATCGCTCCCCGAGGGGACCCGACCGCCGCAAGTCGCGGGGGGGGTCCCGATCGGACCCCCCACCCACGTCTAGGCAGGGACGTACAGGTACGCCAATGTGCCTGTACGTGCCATTCTGCCGACGTATATGTACAGGCGGCGGTCGGGAAGGGGTTAAATACACACTATGGGGCAGATTCTTGTAGTTCCTGCGGCGGCTATTTACACTACGCCGCCCCAACTTACAGGAGCAAGTGCCGTATTCCCCAAACACTTGCTCCGTAGTTTGGGGCGGCGTAGTGTAATTGGCCCGGCGTATCCCCGCGTAATTCAAAGGGGGCGGCTTATATTTAAATTAAGCGCGCCCCCGTGCCAATTGAACTGCGCATGCGCCGGGCTAAAAATAGCCCAGTGCGCATGCTCCAGTTCTCGACGGAAAAGGTCAATGACGCCGACGTGTGCGACATTGACGTAAAGTCGTATTCAAGAATGACTTACGAAAACGACGTACCCGACGGGAAAAGACGACGCGGACCCGACGCCATACTTAACATGGCATACGGGGCACTGGCGTAAGGTTACCCCTCATATAGCAGGGGTAACCTTACGCTTACGCAAACAACGTAAGCGACGGTTACGCGACGCGATTTTGTTCGGGAATCGGCGTATCAGGCTCATTTGCATAAACAAATGAGACCTGAACGTAAACGCCACCTAGCGGCCAGCGGGCGAATTACATTTAAGATCCGACAGTGTAAGTGACTTACACCTGTCGGATCTACAGCGTATCTATGCAAAAATGATTCTAAGAATCACTCGCATAGATACGCGGGTCAAAAAACAGAGATACGACGGTGTTTCCTGAGATACTCCGTCGTAACTCTTCTGAGAATATGGCCCTATGGAATCTTAACCACTTAAGCCCCGGACCATTATGCAGGTAAAGGACCCGGACAGTTTTTGTGATTCGGCACTGCGTCGCTTTAACTAACAATTGCGCAGTTGTTGCGACGTGGCTCCCAAACAAAATTGGCGTCCTTTTTCCCCACAAATAGAGCTTTCTTTTGGTGGAATTTGATGACCTCTGCATTTTTTTTTGCGCTATAAACAAAAAAAAAGTGACAATTTAAAAAACCACAATGGGCCAGATCCACGAAGCAGTTACGCTGGCGTATCTATTGATACGCCGCGTAACTTCTAGGATGCTCCGGCGTATCTTTGTTTTGTATCCACAAAACAAAGATACGCCTGAAGCTGGGCTAGATCCGACTGACGTACGTCTTAGTACGCCGTCTGATCTAAGGTGCATATTTAGGCTGGCCGCTAGGTGGCGCTTCCGTTAATTTCCGCGTCGAGTATGCAAATTAGCTAGATACGCCAATCCACAAACGTACGTCCGGCCAGCGCATTTTTTTACGTCGTTTACGTAAGGCTCTTTTGGGCGTAACGTTACCCCTGCTCTATGAGGCGTACGCAATGTTAAGTATGGACGTCGGGCCAGCGTCGAATTTTCCGGCGTGTACATCGTTTGCGTAAAACGTTCGCGAATAGGTCTTTGCGTTGAATTACGTTCACGTCGAAAGCATTGGCTTGTTGCGGGTTAATTTGGAGCATGCGCACTGGGATACCCCCACGGACGGCGCATGCGCCGTTCAGAAAAAAACGTCATTTACGTGGGGTCAAGACGTATTAGCATAAAACACGCCCACAACTTAGTCATTTGATTTTCGCGCCCTTACGCCGACACATTTACACTACGCCGCCGTAACTTACGGCGCAAATTCTTTGTGGATACGGAAAATACGCTGTAAGTTACGGCGGCGTAGTGTATCTGAGATACGCTACGCCGGACTTAAAAATGCGCCGAGGTACGTGGATCTGGCCCATAATTTTTTACTTTTTGCTATAATAAATATCAATAAAAAAAAAAAAAATGTTGTTCTCAGTTTAGGCCGACACGTATTCATCTACATATTTTTGGTAAAAAAAAAAAAAATGCAATAAGCGTATAGTGATTGGTTTGCGCAAAAGTTATACCGCCTACAAAATAGGGGATAGAATTATGAATTTTTTTTAATTTATTTTTTTTACTAGTAATGGCGGCGATCTGTGATTTTTATTGGGACTGCGACGTTATGGCGGACACATCGGACACTTTTGACACATTTTTGGGGCCATTCACATTTATACAGCGAACAGCGCTATAAATATGCACTGATTACTGTATAAATGTGACTGGCAGGGAAGGGGTTAACACTAGGGGGCGAGGAAGGGGGTTAAATGTGTTCTCTAGGAGTGATTCTTACTGTGGGGGGAGGGGGGTGACTGGGGGAGGTAACCGATCTGTGTCCCTATGTACAAGGGACACACCATCGGTCTCCTCTCCCTGACAGGACGTGGATCTGTGTGTATCGGCACCTCAGTGAGACAGCGGGCACACGCGCGCCGGCGGCGGTGCTTGCGCTCCCCCCAGTGGCCTGAGGAGCCGAGGACATCAATAGACGTCTTCCCGGCATTGTAGAGCCACCTTGTGGCCGTCAAACTACAATGGCCCGGATACAAAGAGGTTAAAGAAACCAAAAAGGTATTCCCCGTAATAGAAAAAACAGTATACACACCTCTTCAGTGGCCTGGTTCTTATACCTCCTCTCTGTCCCATAAATACAGTCTCCATTAGCCTCTTCAGCATTCTTATGCCGCGTACACGTGGTCAGAATATCCCACAACAAATGTTCCATGGGAGCTTGTTGTCGGAAAATCCTGGAACAAGATTGAGACAGGCCGAGCGTTGCTTGTCCAGTCAGGCCTTGTACACACGGTCGGACGGTCCGATAAAAACGGTCCGCCGGACATGTCCACTGCCGGATTTTGGTCTGATGTGTGTACACACCATCAGACCAAAATCCCCGCGGACAGCGAACGCGGTGACGTGGCCGCGACGATGACGTGGCGACGTGCGCGAACCCTGGAAGGTCAATGCTTCCACGCATGCGTCGAATCACTTCGACGCATGCGAGGGATTTCGGGCCGAGCGGACATGTCCGATGAGTTGTACTAACCATCGGACATGTCCGACGGACATGGTTCCAGCGGACATGTTTCTTAGCATGCTAAGAAACATTTATCCGCTGGAAACCTGTCCGCTAGGCCGGGAATCCGGTCCCGTCGGCCGTACAGACGACCGGACATGTCCGCGTAAACTTGTCCGCAGACCAGTTTCAGCAGACATGTTCGGTCGCGTGTACGAGGCCTCACAGGAAGCCATATGCCCCCAACATGTGTTGGTATCTTGCTAAGGGGAACCTCTTCCCTGGCAAAGCGACCTAGGGCTGTCTTTAAGGCAGGGCAAAAGGGGCAGCTGCTTTGGGCCCCACAACAATGACACACTTGCCAACTATCCCAGTTTAACCACTTGCCAACCAGACAATTCTGGCACTTCGCTCCTACATGTAAAAATCATAATAGTTTTTTGCTAGAAAATTGCACAGAACCCCCAAACATTATATATGGTTTATTTTAGCAGAGACACTAGAGAACACAATGGCGGTCATTGCAACTTTTTATCTTGCACGGTATTTAGGCAGCAATTTTTCAAACGCGTTTTTTTAGGGGAAAAAAACAGTAAAGTTAGCCCAATTTTTTTGCATACTGTGAAAGATGAAGTTACGCCGAGTAAATAGATACCTAACATGTCACGCTTCAAAATTGCACACGCTCGTGTAATGGCGCCAAACTTTGGTACTTAAAAATCCCCATAGGCGACGCTTTAATATGTTCTACAGGTTGCAAGTTTTGAGTTACAGAGGAGGTCTAGGGCTAGAATTATTGCTCTCGCTCTAACATTCGCGGCGACACCTCACATGTGTGATTTGAACACCGTTTTCATATGTGGGCGGGACTTAAGTATGCATTCGCTTCTGCGTGCGAGTACACGGGGACAGGGGCACTTTAAAAAACTATATATATGTTATTGTTAATTTTACTTACATTTTTTATTTTGACAAAATAATAATTTTGATCACTTTTATTCCGATTGCAAGGAATGTAAACATCCCTTGTAATAGGAATATGATATGACAGGTCCTCTTTACAGTGAGATATGAGGTCAATAAGACCCCACATCTCACCTCTAGGCTGGGAAGCCTAAAATAAAAAAAAAACGATCAACGATTCCTAGCTGAAGCGGCGCCGTTTTTTTTAATGCAGTGGCCGGGCGTGACGTCATAACATCGCGCCCGGCCTCCGATGATCATAGAGACTTCCGGCTACCATCTGGTCCGCCGGAAATCTCTATGGTCAAGAACCGGGGGGCGGAGGATCCGTTCTCCGACTCGCCGATCTCTCAGGTGAGTCGGTAGAAGCACCGGAGGGCGGCGGGAGGGGGGGGACTTCCCCTCTCTCTGCCCGTAAGAACGATCAAGTGGCGGAACAGCCATTATGATCATTCCTATGGTGTAGGGAATTTCCGGCTGAATTTCCGGCATTGCCGGCAATATCTGAATGATGCCTGTAGCTGCACCCATCATTCAGATATAGCCCCACAAAGCCGAGGAAATCTTTAGACGTCCAGCCGTTGGCAAGTGTTTAAATTCCTTTGTTCCTTGAAGTTTTATTATTTTGCTGTGTCCTGATATCTCAGTGTGAAGCGCTGCTACTAATGCAGCCCAGCTCTGCCCTATTGTTGTGTACAGATGACTCACCTGCAGACCCTGTGTTTACATGTAAATAACCGTCATTCATATGTAAATAGCTGAGGCATTTATATGTATATTATGCCCCTCTGCAGTGAAGAGATGATGTGCTGTAACCTCGGTCCGAAGCTCCGTGACCGCGCCCGCGGGACCCGCGGACCCGATCGCCGCCGGTGTCCCACGATCGGTCACCAGAGCTGAAGAACGGGGAGAGGTGTGTGTAAACATTCATTGTGGCAGTGTCAGTGATCGTCTGTTCCCTGATATAGGAAAAGACGATCACTGACGTCACACGTCCAGCCCTGCCCCCCTACAGTTAGAAACACATATGAGGTCACACTTAACCCCTACAGCGCCCCTTAGTGGTTAACTCCTAAACTGCAATTGTCATTTTCACAGTAATCAGTGCATTTTTATAGCACTTTTTGCTGTGAAAATGACAATGGTCCCAAAAATGTGTCACAATTGTCCGAAGTGTCCGCCATAATGTCGCAGTCGCAAAAAAAATCGTTGATAGTAAAAAAAAAATATTAATAAAAATGCAATAAAACTATCCCCTATTTTATAAACGCTATAAATTTTGCGCAAACCAATCGATAAACGCTTATTGCAATTTTTTACCAAAAATAGGTAGAAGAATACGTATCGGCCTAAACTGAGGAAAAAAATATTGTTTTATATCTTTTTGGGGGATATTTATTATAGCAAAAATAAAAAATATTGCATTTTTTTCAAAATTGTCGCTCTATTTTTGTTCATAGCGCATAAAAACTAAGGGGGGGATTAAATACCACCAAAAGAAAGCTCTATTTGTGGGGAAAAAAGGACGCCAATTTTGTTTGGGAGCCACGTCGCACGACCGCGCAATTGTCTGGTAAAGTGTCGCAGTGCCGAATTGTAAAAACCCCTTGGGTCATTTAGCAGCATATTGGTCCGGTCCTTAAGTGGTTAAAGTCTGAACCAATCTATCACTGCTGGGTACTCACCTTCCGTCATATTGTCGCCATTCCCTGCAAAGAATAAGGTGACCCCATGGAGAAGGAAGAGAGGTAGAAGTAGACGGACTTCCATCCTGCAGGCTGAGCGCCGAGCAAAGAAAGAAACATCAAACTGATGAAATTAATGATGAAAGATCTTTTTCAGTAGAAAAACCATGAGCCAATTTTGTTTGGGAGCCACGTCGCACGACCGCGCAATTGTCTGTTAAAGCGACGCAGTGCCGAATCGCAAAACCTGGCCTGGGCATTTAACTGGTCCGGGGCTTAAGTGGTTAATGCATTTTAATTGCATGGTCCCAAAAATGTGTCAAAAGTCGCAGTCACGATAAAAATCGCAGATAACCTCCATTACTAGTAAAAAATAAATAAATAATAAAAATGCTATAAATCTATCCCCTATTTTGTAGCCGCTATAACTGTTGCGCAAACCAATTGATAAACGCTTATTGCGATTTTCTTTACCAAAAATATGTAGAAGAATACGTATCGGCCTAAACTGAGGAAAAAATGTGTTAAAAAAAAAAAAAAAAAAAATGGATATTTGTTATAGCAAAAAATAAAAAAATATTGGGCCGGATTCAGTTAAATGTTTGTATCTTTCGGCGGGCGTAACGTATCTCAGATACACTACGCCACCGTAACTTAGGGAGCAAGTTCCGTATTCAGAAAGAACTTGCGCCCTAAGTTACGGCGGCATAGTGTTTATGGCCGGGCGTAAGCCCGCCTAATTCAAATGTGGATGATGTGGGCGTGTTTTATTTAAATTACTTGTGACCCCACGTAATTGGCATTTCTTACGAACGGCGCATGCGCCGTCCGTGAACGTTTCCAAGTGCGCATGCTCCAAGAGTGGATTATCCCGTCTGTGCCATTTGTGCAGCTTTTTAGGTGTGTGGTACGTATGGTAAAAAATGAATAGTTGGGTACGTTTTTGCGAGGAGGATAGTGACACTTGAAGTACATTATCTAATATTGTGTTCCATTCCTCGTCGGGATTACGGCCTATGTCTACTCCCCAGCCAGTTCTACAGTTCAGGCCTCTCGTCGTAAAAGAAACATTGTTTTCCTCGACAAGGTTCTTGTCAAGCTTTCCTTGCATACACACCGTCAAGACAAAATCTCGTCGTTCTCAAACGCGGTGACGTACAACACGTACGCCGGCACTATAAAGGGGAAGTTTGATTCCACTGGCGCCACCCCTTGGGGCTGCTTTTGCTAATCTCATGTTACTGCGTGTTAAGTGAAAGTTTGGTGAGAGACGCTTTGCGCTTTTCAGTCTGTTACAGCGTGACGAATGTGCTATCTCCATTACGAAAACTACTTTTACCAAAGGTACGCTCCCGTCTCATACTTTATTCTGAGCATGCGCGGGTTTCTAAGCATACACACGAACGTGTTTCTCAAGCTGTAAGTATTGGAAGAACGAGGTATTAGGCAGGTCAATTTCCGTGTGCAGGGATTGGAAGTCGCAGAGTATTCCTCGGTTCTTCCTCTTTGATTCTTTCATTTAAAGTGTTACAAAACATCTGCTATTGGATTGTAGTCCAGTCAACAATTAATCATTTAGGTTTTGTCCTATTGTCAAAAAATACAGTGGGGTAGATTCAGTAAGCAATTGCGTCTGCGTATCCATAGATACGCAGCGCAATTTCTTAGTTGCGCCGGCGTATCGACTGCTCCTGATTCAGAAAGGTCGATACGCCGACTGCAGCCTAAGATATGACTGGCATAAGGCTCTTATGCCGTCGTATCGTTGGCTGCATTCTTACGATGGCCGCTAGGTGGCGTTCCCGTAGTGGTCAGCGTAGAGTATGCAAATTGCATTCTCACGCCGATTCACAACCGTACGCGCGCCCTGCGTTCGCATTTTACGTCGTTTGCGTTCGTCGGTTTCTGCGTAAGGCTGCCCATGCTATTAGCAGGGGCAGCCAATGCTAAGTATACCCGTAGTTCCCGCGTCACGATTTTTAAAAATTACGTCGTTTGCGTAAGTGAATCGTGAATGGCGCTGGACGCCATTTACGTTCACGTTGAAGCAAATGACGTCCTTGCGACGTCATTTACCGCAATGCACGTCGGGAAAGTTTCCCGACGGAGCATGCGCACTACGTTCGGCGCGGGAACGCGCCTAATTTAAATGATCCACGCCCCCTACGGGATCATTTAAATTATGCGCGCTTACGCCGGGCAGTTTTACGGAGCGCACACGCAAATTACGGAGCTACTGCTTCGTGAATGAAGCGTAGCGCACGTAATTTACGGAGGCGTAGCGTAAAAACGGTACGCTGCGCCTCCGTAGTAGTGCGCGCCCCTACCTGAATCCACCCCAGTAATAACAATTGCACAACAAATCTATGTGATTAAAATATATACACAAATAAAATGAAGACCATCAACTCATGTAAGAATTTTCAAAATAAGCTTTTTTATCACAACGACCCATTTGGGGAAAATGTGAGCAACAAAATAAGAATAAAATATTAAAGGTAAAATATAACTATGGCAAATAATATGTTTACATCTTTTAAATTTTCTCTTCATCCTATTCTGTTTTAGCTCAGGACAGGATACCCCAAGTACACAGAAGAAATTAGAAGACAAATTTTAATTTCTATATACAAAATGTAGCCACAATTGGCAGTGAGGACGGAGGAAGTGGTGCATGAAGCTAGAATATGCACTACATTACTGAAATATACTTTGGCCCGGATTCACAAAGCACTTACGCCGACGTATCTCCAGATACGCCGTCGTAAGTACAAATGTCGCGCCGTCGTATCTATGCGTCGAACCAGAAACCAAGATACGCCTAAAAATAGGCTTCCTCCGACCGACGTAACTTGCCTACGCCGGCGTATCGTGGGTGCATATTCACGCTGGACGCATGTGGCACTCCCATTGATTTTCGATTCAGATATGCAAATGAGGGAAATACGTCGATTCACGAACGAACTTGCGCCCGGCGCATAATATACGCGGTTTGCATAAGTCGTACGTCCGGCGTAAAGTTATTCCCCATATATGAGGCGCAACTCATGCAAAGGTATGGACCAGGGAACACAAGCCGTCGTATTTTACGTCATTTACGTTGGTCGTGAATATGGCTGGGCGTAGGTTACGTTTACGCCGTAGGCAGTGATTCGACGTATCTTAGGCAGTTGTTTCGACGTGATTCTGAGCATGCGCAATGGGATGCGGCCACGGGACGGCGCATGCGCCGTTCGTTATATGTATCTGTCTGGCACTCGGCCCATCATTTGCATGGGGTCACGCCTCATTTGCTTGTCTCACGCCCACTTCCACATACGCCGGCTTACGCCTAGGAAACCCAGCGCAGATTTGGCAGCACTGGCTTTGTGAATCCAGTGCTTGCCTCTCTGCGCTACGTCGGCGTAGCGTAAAGGAGATACGCTACGGTGGCATAAATATGCGCCGATGTCTGTGAATCCAGGCCTTTGTCTCTATTTCAGTTGGCTTATCTCTAGTTACCGGAACAGAGAAGACATGATGGAAAGTTCTGTACAAGTCATTTATATGAAACTTTATCAACATTTAGAGGTATATTTACAAAGCAGTGAATACAACATTCACGAAACACTCGCTGCAGACCAGAGGCATAACTATAACCTTCAGGGCCCTGGTGCAAGAAACCATAAAAGGTCCCCCTGGCCCTTCCCACTGATCCAGGGGCCATTTACTTCCATTGTGGGGCCCTTTATTATGGTCTTACAGTGGGCTACCTTCTCGCCATGTCAGGGTCCCCCCACAGTGGTGAAACACCAGAGCGCAGTCGCAAGTGTGACCTTTGCTGCCCTGGTAGTTCCGACACTGGTTTCAGTAGTTTGTTATTTTTGTTGTTTTAAGTTTTATTAATATTTTATTTATTTTTTTACAATTTTATTTTTCATTTTTACACATTTTTAGGACTCCCTTTGGTAGGCTTTGGTGAAATATCAGGGGTCTAAACAGACCCCTGATTTCTCACTTTTAAAACAGAGAAAGGGGACTGAGGACAGATTCATCAGTCCCTTTCTCTGCAGCCTCAGCTACACAGAATAAATGAACAGGAATATATAGAGCTTCCCATTCATACATAAATGGAGGCATAGTTACTGATCACTGATTCTATTTATTAAGACAAGGAAGGGCCAGTAAATGTAACATTTACCAGGCCCTTCCCCGCTCTCCAACTTGACATGTGCCCCGCAGTAGCCAACGGGTGGTGAGAGGGGGAAACCTGGCAGCGCTGGGGGGGGGGGGGGGGGGGGCAGCAGGACAGGGGTAGGGAGGCAGCAGGAGTGGCATGTGGAGGAACCATTGCCCTCCATTTCTCTCCTGCAGCCGCTGAATGTCTGCGGGAGGCAGAGGAGGAGGAGTGGGCATTCAGTGGCTACATGGAGGGATCGGTTTCTCTACATGCTGCCGCCCTCCTATCCAGGTGTACAGAGGGGCCACACAGCCGGGTAGCAATGACGACCCCTGCGACCCATGTAAGTATTCCCCCGCTGCAGACAAACCAATTGCTACTCGACTGGATTAGTGGTTAGCAATAGGGAGGGATGTGTCAAGCTCTGCATTCCTCTTGCTGTTGCTTGCCTTGGGAAAATGTTCACTCTATGGCCCCGTACACACGGCCGAGGAACTCGACGTGCCAAACACATCGAGTTCCTCGGCCAGTTCAGCCCTGAAGCCGCCGAGGAACTCGGCGGGCCGAGAGCTCCCATAGAACAACGAGGAAATAGAGAACATGTTCTCTATTTCCTCGCCGAGGTCCTCGTCGGCTTCCTCGGCCGAAAGTGTACACACGGCCGGGTTTCTCGGCAGAATTCAGCCAGAAACTCGGTCGGAAGCTGAATTCTGCCGAGGAAACTGGTCGTGTGTACGGGGCCTATGCCTCAGCTATAAATCAGCCATCTCTTTCATAGCTGTCTTCAGGTAACCCCCGGCAGGAAAGAAGAGGGACAGCTTGGACCTTTTAACTAGGGTTAGAAAGCACATAGAAACATGGGGGAAAAAGTATTACACATACCCTGCCCAGGACGGGGCATAATTGTAAAAAATCAAGATAGCTCTTTTTTACAGGCCAACTCCTTCTTTTGCACATTAACATACACCCCTGGACACATTCAGTCTGCATTCATGGGGGTGTGTAAAAATATGCAGCTTTCTGAGCAAGAAAAGACACATTGGGGTCGATTTACTAACTGCGCACTGTGCAAGTGCAGTTGCTCCAGAGCTTAGTAAATGAGCACAAGCTCTGCTGACTTCCATCCTCCAATCATGTGCAACCAAAAATGCTGTTTTTTTTTATTTCCCTTGCACGTGATTGGGTACTCTTTGCAAAGTGAAGCTTTAGTTCCTTTGCTAACCTCGGGAGCAACTGCACCTGCAGACTAGGGTGACCACGTGTCCCAGATTGCCCGGGACAGTCCCGCATTTTGCAGTAGACATGTGCATTCGTTTTCGTCCGAAAATCTGTTTTTTTCGTTATCGTTTTAACAAACGATAACGAAAGTGCAAGAAACGAAAACCGAAACATCCGACATAAAAAATGCTTTATTTTCGTTTTCGTTGCGGTAAAAATTTGATATAGAGAGATTCGACATTATAGGGAAAAGATTCGACATCATAGAGAAAAGATCCGACATTATAGAGAAAAGATTCGACACTATAGAAATAATAGATTCGACATTACAGAGAATAGATTTCGATTTATGAGAAAATAGACTCGACATTATAGAGAATAGATTCGACATTATTACTAGTCATACAACATTAGAATTCTTGTAGGCGTAATATTCGAACGGAAATGTACGATTCAACGTAAAGATTCGACGTTCCGTCGAATATTCATTGAACAATCGACAGAAACCAAAAATATTCGACGTTCCGTCGAATATTCTTTTGACCATTCGACAGAAACCAAGTATTATTGGATTTTCGGACGAAAGCTATTCCCCAACGAAAAACGAAATAAATAAAAACGATTTTCGGGAGTAACTAAATAAATTTATTTTCCAAACGAAAACGAAAAAACGAAACGAAATATTCCAGTCTGCACATGTCTATTTTGCAGGTCTGTCCCGGGCACATTCTTTATAGGACAATACAGTGTCCCGGAATGAAACTGACACAACCACCCCCACAGGCCAATCTGATGCCCCCAAAAAAGGCTGCCACATCACCGCTTTACTCACGGACAGTACTTTTCCTGGCCGGGAATGCCTGGAGGAGCACAATCCCCGCCCCCTGCTTGTGATTGGAGAAATCATAAATCCCGCCTCTTGTGTCCAATCACTGTGCTGTGATTCGTTACAGCACAAGCTGATTTTTGGAAAGGGAGGGTGTCCCTGAATGGTAGTTTAATAATGTGGTCACCCTACTGCAGACTTCAATTGCACTTTGCAAAGTGTACAGTCCATTTGCCTTTAGTAAATCAACCCTATTGCATGTCACTTTCAAATGGAAGGCCAACAGATTATATGGCATGATAATACTCTAATGCATTCAGTCCATGTGCCACAGATGGCCTCATGAAATAAAATATCTATACACTCCCTTTCTCTCTCACCCGCTCTCCCTTCCCATTCCCTCTTAAGCTGCCAAATCTTTCATCCCTCTCTCTCTCCCCCTCTTTCTGTCTCCCCCTCCCTGTCTCTTTTCCTCGTTCACACTCTCCCTCCCTCTTTCCACTCTTTTCTCTCCCCCTCCCTCTCTTTCTTCCCTCCCTCCCTTCCCTTCCCTCCCTCCTCATCCTCCTCTCCTTTATCATCCCTCCCTCTCTCTCTATCAACCCATCCCTTTCGCTCTCTCTTTCCCTCTCCCTTCTTTTTCTCTCCTCATCCTCTCCCTGCTCTTCTTACCTCCTCCCCTTTCTCACTCCCTTTCCTTGCTCTCCCTCTCCCTCACGCTCTCTCCTCCATCTCCCCCTCCTTCCCTCTCTCTTCTCTCTCCTCCTCTTCTTCTTTTTCTCCCCCTCCCCTCTCCAGCTTTCCCTATCTATCTATCTATCTATCTATCTATCTATCTATCTATCTATCTTGCCCCCATTCTCTCTCCCACTCTCCCCCCCCCCCCACTCTCCCCTCCCCCTGTCTTTCCACCTGTTTTAAGCTCAGTTCACACTACTGCGACTTTTCCCTGCGACTTCCTTCCATAGGTGTGCGCAGCCTATTGCATTATGGTGTGCACCCCAAATGTATTAAAACATGGAAGATGTCAGTAGAAAAGTGGACAGGTCAGTGGACTTTTTATTTTTATTATTTTATTTTTTATATTATTAAAATAAAAATAAAAATTAGGAGTCCTGTTGGGGGGCTTTAGTAAAATAACAGGGGGAATCTGCACCACCCAGGGTGATAATGGTGTGCCCAGACACACCCGGCACACCCCCTGCGCACGCCTATGCTTCCTTCCAACTTGATCTGACTTGAATGCGATTTATGACTCCTTTACACTTGCTTCGGCTTCAACAAGGCTTCGGACAGGCTTTGTTAAAGCTCTCTGAAAGCTAGTCAAAGCTCTTGTCACTAAATAAAATGGTTAGCTCACAGTCCTGTTTACACCGTGCTTTTTCTTTGCTTTTCTTCAGCTTCACTTCAAAAATTATACCCCATATAGCTTCAGTGGTGCTTAAAAGCGTCTTCAAAGCCTCAGAAGTCTATGGCAAAGCTATAGCTTGAAGCCCCACTGATATCTCATTGAAGTCCCGCAAAGCCTCACCGAAGCCTCAACAAAGCCTCATCGCAGCCTCATCAAAGCTCCGCCGAAGCCTCATCGAAGCTCCATTAAAGCCCGACTGAAGCCTCATCGAAGCCCCACCGAAGCCTCATCGAAGCACCAAGCAAAAGCAGGTGTAAACAGGACCGTAAGCTAACCATTTTATTTAGTGACAGAATTTGACTGGCATTCAGAGAGCTTTAACAAAGCCTGTCCAAAGCCTTGTTTTGAAGCAAGTGTAAATTAGCCCTCAGGAGCCTGTACAAGGGCTGAAATCATACCCAAGTTGGATAAAAGTAGTGCAGGAACTTTTTCTAAAGTCGCAGCGACTTGTGTAGTATCAGTGAAGACAGCTCTCAAAGGGAAACATTAAATTTGACATGTCATACGACCGGGTGTCTCACAAGTTGGATCCCATGTCGCAGCAGTGTGAACTCAGCCTTAGGGCAATTGACAGTAATTCACAGTTAAAAATTTCCTTTTTTTATTTGAGCTTTCTTCCAGATTTAGCGATCACTTTACGTAATCTTGCCCAAAATAGCTGTTGTCTATTCTCATGGTCTGGCCAGTCCAGATAGGTCTTCTTATTCAAAAGCTTAGTCAGTCTATGGTAATACTGCAGCTCTTCTCTAGAGATCTTATCAAGGAATATCAGAATCAAAGAATCCTTGCTCTCTGTTAGTAGCTTGTACATTGCCATCCTCATTTCCAGGGAACACCAATTACTCTGCAGGTAATTGTGGGTAATAATACAGACCGTCCATCTGCTGTTATAGATACTGTCCATAATATTCTCTATAATGCCTCTGCCGACCTCAAAATCCCGGTTATGGATACACACTTTGAAGATTGGAGGACCATTCTGCTCCAGGTTGGGAAGAAGTTGCTCTGTGACCCATAGCTCATCATTTGTGTTGTAAGACACAAAAACATCATATTCGTACTCGTCTTTGTGCTGGAGCCTGTGGTTCAGCCAGCATTTAACCGTGTAGATTATGTAGAGAATATACCACCGGATACTTTCATGGAAAAGAGATAGGCACATAAACAACAGTGTGCTAAAAAAACTCAGTATGAACATTATAAAATCCAAATCACTCCGACAACTGTTGTTTAGGAAAAATATAAAATTCATGCTGACGTCCTTGGTGAGACATTTTTGATGGTAAAAATTAATGGCAGATACACGTGTGTTAGATTCCAGCCATGAGAGAAATCCATTGAACTTACAACTACAGGGAAAAGTTGTCTGCAAAAAATAAATGTACTTCAAGTTGGGCATTGAATCAAATACGATGGACTCAACCTCTTGCATGTTCTGATTTTCAATGATGAGAAATTCCAGATCCTGCAAATCACTAAAAACATCCTTGGAATCCAAGCGATCTATTCCAGAATTGTTTAAATGTAAAACTTTGAGCTGTGATAGTCTTTGAAAGATTGTATTGATGTTTATCTGATTATATTTAATGATTTTATCAATATCGTGCAAATAAAGGAACTTTAATGATGGTACGTCTTTCAACGAGTTGATAAGAGCACTACTATTAGAAACGTCCTGTGGGTTTCCAGAGTAATACAGTTTTTCAAGTTTTGTAAAGCTGGCAAGTGGGCTCCATTCTGCATCAGTATTTTCAAAGTATATGGTGTTTTTCAAACGTAACTCTTTAGCTTCAGAGAATGGAGCACAACTGAGGACTACGTTGGGTGAATCTATTTGTAAGCTCTCGAGAAAGGGAAATGCATCCAAAACATCCTCTCTCAAGTCAAAAATATTGGTCTTCACTGAGATATTTCTTAACGACCTTCGTATAAATTTCCACCAATAGGAATCGACATTATAATCATAGGTCACCGTTATATCTTCAAGAAAGACATTTCTAAATGCTCCTGAATTAAATGTACTCACCACATTTTCATATAAATTTAGATGTCTTACCAGAAACAAGTTTGAAAATGTGAATTCCCCAATTCTGAATAGGTTGTTGTGTTGAAGATTCAAAAGCTGTAATTGATCCAACCCATCAAAGGCAAAGTCAGCGATGTGATTAATTTTGTTGCTCTCCAGAGATAAGCTCTTAAGTTCTTTTAAGCATGCAAACTGTCCCTTCTGTAGCCTAAGTAAATAGTTAAAAGATGCATTTAGATAAACCAGCTTCAACATTGGCACCGATTCGTTTTTGCAAAATGTTAAACTTTCCAGGTTATTATATGATACATCCAGTTCCAATAAATTCGATAATTTTTGCATTTGTCTTACCCCAATCTTATCTAAGTCATTGCCCGATAAATTTAACTTCTTTAAGTTTTTACAGGAGCCCCCGAAAGTGTTAATTTTATATATCCAGGAAAACATGAGAAGAAGTTCCTCCACTTTAAAATAAGAAGCACTAGCGCAGATTTCAAATATATCAAGTCCAGTGTTTTGTAATGAAATTGTTTTGATTGTCTTGATACCTGATTCATAGAGGTCTTCAATTTTAATAGGAGTGGTGCCGATGGTAAAAATTTCCAGATGTGGAAAGTTGCAGAGAGACTTAGGTTCAGTGATGTCAAATCGATTGTTGCTCAGGTCAAGGTGGCTGATGTTGAAATCTACAAACGCTCCATAACTTGTAGGATTTTGTGACGTAATGCAATCAACTGTTCTAAGTTTATAAATATCATTGCTAATTACAGAGAGTTTTTTTAAGTTTTTGAATGTTCCTAGTAATGCTGTTACATCAGATAGATAACCAATGTTGTTATTTTCCAATATAAGACTGTCCAAAAGATGAAGATGGTTGAATAGTGAAGAGTTGAATGCTGATAAGTGTATATAAGATATTTTCAGTTCTCGCAGTGAATTTAATCCATAAAATGTATCCTTATAGAATGTAATGTTAGTATGTGTAGATTCTGCCTCGATCCAGAGGGTGGTTAGGTGAGGAAGACCACTGAAGGAACCAGGTTGAAGTTCAACATTCCTTGTTACTATATAAAGAGCATTCAGTCTTGTGAATTGAGAGAAGACTCCAGTTTCCATTGTGTCGCCACGATAGTTGGTTAGGCAAAGCCAATCTGTTTCCGGTGGGGCTTCTTTCAGAGTCACGTGAAGATTTTCCACCTGGTCACAATGGACTGCAATGGAAAAATTGAATTTCTCGAATTCCCCACATCTGTCAAACTTCAGATCCATGTACTGTGCATAATATTTCTTTTCCAGAACCTGACAGTTCTGTCTTAGCACAGACTGACAAAAAGAACAAGCAAAAATCAAGCAGAAAAGCCGTGAGAAAACCGAGCTGTAGCTATTCATCATGATGACTTTTTGTGGTCGGTATGTAGAGCCAACTGTGAAAAGGTATTAGCTGACATGGAGACTTGAATCGTGTTCAGAATATTTAATTGACCACACTTCCCCTTCATACCCATACATTAAAACCAATATGAGCGGAACAAAAAAAACACTAAAAGGAAATAGACACAGAAAATGTTTTAAGTAAGTTTCAAGTCTCGTGAATTTAAATGTTTGCAGTAGAATCCGTTCGTTGCAATATGCTGACTGATAAATATAATAAACTAAATAAAAAAAAGGACTTTAAATGAGGCAATTGACTTGTGCAGGTAGAGTGGTTGGTAAACATTATTTATTTGTAACAATAGTATGAAACAAGTAAAAAACTATTTTTATATATATATGTATACACATATGGCATGAACATAATATGACATGTATGTCAGCTTGGTAGCACATGAGAGGTAATAAATATTAGTAAAATATAATACAAGGTATTTCCTATTAGCAGGCATTGGTACACCATGTGCAACAGAGCTGCTATAAAACAAAAGAAGGAGGATACACACATTAATAGTTGCATAGTAATCAATATTTTATTTTAATGTATACAGGACATATATGGGCCGGTGAATAGGTAATGAGCCAGACTTGACTGTCAAGGCTGGGCTCAGCCCTTCCTTCTCTGAGCTGGCCGCTCAGCTGTCGGCTAATTGCCAGCTCCTATCTCTCCACAGTGACTCACGTGTTGATGATCCTGCTCGTCAGTCCTGCCTACTTAAGCCTTCCAGCTCAGTTGCTCTCCGCCTTTGCCTTGGTCAACATCACAGAGACTAACTCCTGTGTTCCTGTTAAAGACTTGCTTGGCTGACGTTCCTTCTGGCTCCAGATCCTGCTTGCTGTTCTACTACGTTTATCTCTGGCTCTCTGACATTTGGCTTGGCTGACTATCCGATCCGGTTCCTGAACTCTGGCTATGTTTTGACTATGCTTACTCTGTTTATCTTTTTTTTATTTTTATTATTAATAAACAAGTGTGATTTAACTGTACTTCTGTTTCGGTCTGATTCATGGTTTCTGAAACTTGACTGAGCACCCCATGGAAACTCGATGCCTTTCATGGCTATGTGCCATTCATCAGGAGTTGGGTACAGAAATAAACTGTAAATACTAATGGATATGTAGTATTGGTTAATATGTTCTACCCCATAAGGGAAGGAAAGACCTCGTGGGGAGAGAGAAATCTATACTCAAAGGTCGGCTAGAGCACTGTGCTTGGCTAGCATCAAGGAAGATGGGACCCCAAATGATTGTCGGTTCCGGAACTGAGGCAAGGAACCCCGCCCCGGCGAAGAAAACATCCACATAGCATGCCTGATTGCCATAACACATCCCACATGTGTGGGGATGATTACAAATATAAAATATAATCAGATGTGTACAGTAAGTCTACTTGTATGCAGAGGTCATGACTATAGAGAATCATTTATCAATGTTTTTCCTCAGAGGAACCCCTAAAGTAATTTTTAGAGAATACCAACCTTACAGTGGGGATCGAAAGTTTGGGTACCCCAGGTAAAAATTTGTATAAATGTGCATAACGAAGCCAAGGAAAGATGGAAAAATCTCCAAAAGCCATCAAATTACAGATTAGATTTTTTTTTTTTTAAGTGTATTTTGTGCGTGTACTCGAGAGAGGAGCCAGACTGCAGGAGTTGGGAGTAGGCAGGCCTCCCCCAGAGGCAATCTGCCACCTTTCTCCATGCCCCGGGTGGCAATGGCGGGTGTGTGAGGGGGTCCTCCCACACAGCCCGCCCTACCTGCTCCGCTTTGAAGCCCAGGGAGGAGGCGTGTTTAACGTCACCGCTTGTGAGGAACAGTTCCGTACCGGTCGGAACTTTGTTTGTCTGCTGATAATTATCTACTAACCTGTAAGTGAGATATTTTATTTATTAAATTTACCAAACGATATCACACCATTGTGGCCTTTTTTCTCTGATGGTTGGACTATTGCCCTGAGTGCTTTTCTGAGGATTGCTGGACGTGAGGTTTCCCTACAAACAGCTGCATAGTCATCTTCCACGATTTCTTTGCCCTACATTCACATGAATCTGGTAAGGACCAGTGTGTTCTGAGGTGGAGGTTTATGTCACACTGTCCGTTTGCCAGTCACTTGGGGTCATTTACCTTTTTACTATACAATATCACACTATTGGAGCTTTGTCTTTTTTTTTGGTTGCTCACCATTGCTGGATCATCGGGTGTCTGTGTCTGGCTGTGGATCCGTTTCCCTGTTTAGCCCAGGTGTATGGCTATCCGCTCGTTTTGATCCTGTGGATCATTAAATCTGGTAAGGGTCTGCAACACCAGGCATCCTGGACTAATTTTGGTTTTTCTATATTTTTTTGCTGGAACACGTCTTCAAAAGCTGTTTCTACACTGAACTGTTTACCACATCACTGTTTTTATATATCTTTATGCACATCTGAAGAAATCCTCTAGATTGTTCATTGGACTTCCTCTTTTTTGTTATTATTTTTTCACTAGTGATCTGCATAAGACACAATTTTTTCAGCGCAACTCCATCTTTTACCTATATCATTATTTGTTTGTATAAACATTTTGAGTTTGCAGCTACCACTTATTATATTAGATAAGCGCACTTTTTTCCTTTACCAGTGAGAGGATTAGCCCGCTCAACCAGCCCCGTTAGTCCTTCGCCTCTCTTTTTAGAGACCGCGTGGTCAAAGTGCGTGCATGTTAACCCAATTACGAGTGCGTGTGTAAGTGTGGTGGTTTTTGTGGGGGGGGGGGGGGGTGGGCGTACTAAGCGCAGGCTTACCTCGCATAGCACACCCACCGGGGGCCGGGCTGAGACCACCAAACTCAATTTACATGTAGCCGAGACCGGGATCCGAACCTCTAGCTGCAGAGGTGAATGGTTTGTCAGCGCAGTGCCAATCGCGTTGAGCCACCGCAGCTCCCTTTTATTAGACATTCTTTTAATATGTCAAAAAAAGTTAGATTTTATTTCCATCATTTACACTTTCAAAATGACAGAAAACATAAAAATGGCGTCTGCAAAAGTTTGGGCACCCTGCAGAATTTACCACGTGTCACTGCTATTGTACTAATGACACTGACACTAATGAAGTGTGTCCCTAGGGGGTACTTGCTAACTGTGCGGGGGTGGCTCTGTGGATACTATTTTTCTACCAAACGTAGCAATTGAAATACTAATTAATGCCCATTCTGCTTGATTAGCTTCAGTCAACAGGGTAGACATTGGAGGGGGTCTAAAAGATGACTGATGTCCCCACAAAGAGAACCTGTCACCTGTCCATGCTATCACATAGGCGGCTTGTTCGCCCCCTTTGCCATAGCAATAAAGTGAAATGTAAAAAAAGTGTTAAAAAGTAACCACTTGCTGACCCAACCCTTTTCTGACATCTGTTGCTTACATAATTTTTTTTTTTTTTGCTAAAAAATTACCGTATTTATTGGGGTATAGCGCGCACCCCTAAAGTTGTCCAAAATTCCTGTAGAAAATTTTTTTTTTGTACTTACAGTTTTGGTGTCTTGCGCGGCGTCCATCGGCGGCCTCGTCGGATCCGGCGTCCGTCTGCGGCTTCGGGTGTCCTCTTTGTCGGGTCCGGCATCCTTCTGCGGCTTCGGGTGTCCTCTTCTGCGGCTTCGGGTGTCCTCTTCTGCGGCTTCGAGTGTCCTCTTCGTCGGGTCCGGCGTCCTTCTTCAGCTTCGGGTGTCCTCTTCGTCGGGTCCGGCGTCCTTCTGCGGCGTCCTCGCGTCCTCCCCGCTCGTTTCCCGCGCCGAGTTTGAATACTGCGCCGACATATACAGAGCGCAGTACACTCGTGTATTGTCGGCAATGCTCGGCTACTCTCGTGCTGACGTCCAGGACGTCAGCGCGGGAGGAGCCGAGACTGCCCGACAATACACGAGTGTACTGCGCTCGGTATATGTCGGCGCAGTATTCAAACTCGGCGCGGGAAAGCGGGTATCGGCGTATACCGCGCACCCACGATTTTGCCCTGATTTTCAGGGCAAAAAAGTGCGTGGTATACGCCGATAAATACGGTACTTAGAACCCCCAAAAATTGTCCGTCGTACGTGTTGTACATGACCGCGTTCTTGGCATTCGAAATTTTCGACAACATTTGTGCGACTGTGTCTATGCAAGAGAAGTTTGAGTCAATATCCGTTGGAAAAAAATTCCACGGTTTTGTTGTCGGAATGTCCGATCCTGTGTACGAGGCATTACACTTGTGGTCATTGGGAGCAATCCACCCCTTAACCTCCCTGGCGGTATGATTATGTCAGATTTTTTGATGCTGAAAGCGGTACGCATGGAAATTTGGCGTTTTATATTGTAGGCCCGTAATTCTTATGCCGCATACACACGGCCGGAATTTCCGACAACAAATGTTTAATGTGAGCTTGTTGTCGGAAATTCCGACCGTGTGTAGGCTCCATTGCACATTTGCTGCCGGTGACTTGTCCTTAAGGTTCCCCTAACGGGGAAGTTCCTTCAAGGACTGCGCAGGAGCAAACTTGCCGGCGGAAATCTCCGAACCTCGCCCGGCATCCAGGCTCATTCTTTAACATCCCCGTGGATTGGAGGATCTTAAAAAAAGAGCCAGGAGGCCGAGCGAGCGGAGCCGACTGGCCACTTTCCTCGAAATCCACGTTGCCCTGGATGCCGGCCGAGGTTCGGAGATTTCCGTCGGCAAGTTTGCGCCTGCGCAGTCCTTGAAGGAACTTTCCCGTTAGCCAGAAACATCTCGGCAGAGCTTATTGCGCCTGCGCAGGAACTTTCACGATAGCCGGAACCAGCTCGGCAGATCACCGGAATTTCCGACGACAAATGTTTGAGAGCTGGTTCTCAAATTTTCCAACAACAAGACTTGTTGTTAAAAATTCCGAGCATGTGTACAATAGTCCACGCATGCTTGGAATCAAGCAGAAGAGCCGCACTGGCTATTGAACTTCATTTTTCTCGGCTTGTCGCGTGTGTTGTACGTCACCGCGTTCTTGACGTTCGTAATTTCTGACAAAATGTGTGTAAACGTGTGTATGCAAGGCAACATTCCGTCTGAAAAAAATCTGCGGTTTTGTTGTCGGAATGTCTGTACGCAGCATTACAAATTACTCACCTAAATCTGTCCAAACAAGAGCCTAGTAGACATCCCGGGTATGATAAAGTTTGAAACACAAAATCATAAATTATAATATAATAAATAACTATAAATAATTATAACAAATAATAATGTAATAATAATAAAAATGATTCAATAATGTAATCAAATCAAAAACACTGAAATTTGCTCAGTTGCAGAAATGTCGCTGTCGTCACTTTCAGTGTTTGATGATGAATTTCCCCACAAATCGCTATCGCTCAATTCTGCAAGTGATTCTAATTTATTATCGCTGTTTTCTAGCTGCTCTAAAACCACTTTTGACATAAAGGGACACTTTTGGTTGCTATGGACAATCTACAGTTTCCAGGCAGAAAGAACAGTATTTATAATATAAAATTGCATGCAGGGCATTGGGCAAACCACTAGGGACAAAGGGGATGTGAAATGCCCAGCCGTGGGTCGCAGGCGCGCACCCGCAGCGTGCTCCCGCGACCCGGTCCGAAGCTCCGTGACCGCGGGACCCGTGGACCCGATCGCCGCTGGAGTCCCGCGATCGGTCCCCGGAGCTGAAGAATGGAGAGAGCTGTGTGTAAACACAGCTTCCCCGTTCTTCACTGTGGCGCCGTCATTGATCGTGTGTTCCCTTATATGGGGAATCACAATCGATGACGTCACACGTCCAGCCACACCCCCCTACAGTTGTAAACACAAATGAGGTCACACTTAACCCCTTCAGCGCCCCCTTGTGGTTAACTCCCAAACTGCAACTGTCATTTTCACAGTAAACAATTTTCTGTGAAAATGACAATGGTCCCAAAAATGTGTTAAAATTGTCCGATGTGTCCGCCATAATGTCGCAGTCACAAAAAAAATCGCTGATCGCCGCCATTAGTAGTAAAAAAAAAAAAAATCATAAATCATTTAATAATTTATAAAAATGCAATAAAACTATCCCCTATTTTGTAAACGCTATACATTTTGCGCAAACCAATCGATAAGCGCTTATTGCGATTTTTTTTACCAAATATAGGTAGAAGAATACGTATCGGCTTAAACTGAGGAAAAAAATATATAGTTTTTTGGGGGATATTTATTATAGCAAAAAGTAAAAAATATTGCATTCTTTTCAAAATTGTTGCTCTATTTTTGTTTATAGCGCAAAAAATAAAAAAGAAAGCTCTATTTGTGGGAAAAAAAGGACGCCAATTTTGTTTGGGAGTCATTTCGCACGACCGCGCAATTGTCAGTTAAAGCGACGCAGTGCCGAATCGCAAAAACTGGCCAGGTCCTTTAGCTGCCTAAAGGTCCGGGTCTTAAGTGGTTAAAGATAGCTACAAAGATCAATGGGCCGGATTCAAAAAGCAATTGCGCCTGTGTAACCATAGTTACACAGGCGCAATTGCTTACTTGCCCCGGCGTAACGAATGCTCCTGATTCAGGAACCTCGTTACGCCGACTGCAGCCTAAGATATGCGCGGCATAAGACCCCATTCACACCTGAGCGACAGCCGCGTTCGGCGGTAGCGGCGTATTTTGCCGCGGGTGTGAAACTTTCAATTTTTTTTTTTTCAAAAGTCTTCCCATTGCTGTCAATGGGAAAACGCCACTGTCGCCTGAAAAAAAGGGTCCGGGACTTTTTTTCAGGCGACAGGCGTTCGGCGTCTATGAGATGTGAACCATCTCCATAGACAGCAATGGGAATTCTCCCCTCTAGCGGCAGAAGCGTCCGGCGTCGGGCGTTTTGTCGCTCAGGTGTGAATGCAGCCTAAGGCTCTTATGCCCGAATATCTTAGGCTGCATTCTTGCGATGGCCGCTAGGTGGCGTTCCCGTTGTGCTCAGCGTATAGTATGCAAATTGCATACTAACGCCGATTCACAACGTTTCGCGAGCCCTGCGTATGCAGTTTACGTCGTTTCTGTACGGCGTCTTTCGCGTAAGGCTGCCCCTGCTATTTGGGGGCAGCCAATGTTACGTATACCCGTCCTTCCCGCGTCGCGAAATTTCAAATTTACGTAGTTTGCGTATGTGATTCGTGAATGGCGCTGGACGCCATTCACGTTCACTTTGAAGAAAATGACGTCCTTGCGACGTCATTTGCCGCAATGCACGTCGGGAAAGTTTCCCGACGGAGCATGCGCTCTACGATCGGCGCGGGAACGCGCCTAATTTAAATGATTCCCGCCCCCCTACGGGATCATTTAAATTGTGCGCGCTTACGCCGGGCATTTTGCCGGCGCTCCCACGCAATTTACGGAGCTACTGCTCCACGAATCAAGGGCAGCGCAGTAAATTTGCGGGGGCGCAGGGCAAAAACGTTGCCCTGCGCCTCCGTAAAAAATGCGCAAATCTACCTGAATCCAGCCCAATGTTGCCAGTGGGAACTTATCTGAGATACAAAAATTGCTGATTGCTCAAGGAACCCCTAGGAACCTCTTGAGGAACCTTAGGATTCTGTGGAACCCTGGTAGAGGGAGGAGAACTGGTGGGAGGATACACAGGAGGCTTGGAGTGGCGCCATATCGGTCATACATTAAAGCGGATGTGCCACTAAAACAATATATTAAAAGCTAGCAGCTACAAATACTGCAGCTGCTGACTTTTAATATAAGGACACTTACCTGTCCTGGAGTCCAGCGGTGATCGCAGCAGAGGATGAGCCGATCGCTCGTCACCCTGCTGCTCCCCCCTCCATCCACGGTGAGGGAACCAGGAAGTGAAGCGCTGCGGCTTCACTGCCCGGTTCCCTACGGCGCATGCGCGAGTCGCGCTGCGCCCGCCGATTGGCTCACACGCTGTGTGCTGGGAGCCGAGTGTTCCCAGCACACAACGGGCGACAGACGGGATGTGACGGAATGCCCGTCTTTCGCCCGTAGCGTGTGGCCGGAAGTGGGTGCAAATACCTGTCTTTAGACAGGTGTCTGCACCCCCCTCCCCCCTGAAAGGTGTCAAATGTGACACCGGAGGGGGGGAGGGTTCCGATCAGCGGGACTCCACTTTAGGGTGGAGGACCGCTTTAACCCAAAAGACAAATGTGAAAGTGTACAATGCCTTCAATTATGGTCTCAGGTTCACTTTAGAAATACTGGAAGTGAAATCTTCCCAGGCCGTACTTCCTCTTTAGAACAACTTGATACCATTTATAGTTTAATAATATGACTGAAAAGGAAATGGCTGGAGACCACTGACGGCCTAATAGAGTTTTGGTACCTATTTTATTATAAATGTGTGCACTGCATGACTATGGTATAACATAAA
The DNA here is from genome assembly GCF_905171775.1 of Rana temporaria. Lineage (NCBI taxonomy): Eukaryota > Metazoa > Chordata > Amphibia > Anura > Ranidae > Rana > Rana temporaria. The sequence continues at coordinate 472,357,228 of NC_053491.1, read as the reverse complement.
TTAACCCTTGGCTGCTAAGCCCCACATTTTACTCAACCTTTACCTTTAACCACTTAACGCCCGCCGCACGCCTATATACGTCCGCACAATGGCACGGACAGGCAGAAGGGCGTATATATACGCCCTCGCCTTCTAGCGGGTGGGGGGTCCGATCGGGACCCCCTCCGCTGCGTGCGGCGGGCGGGATCCCTCGGGGAGCGATCCGGGACGACGGCGCGGCTATTCGTTTATAGCCGCTCCGTCGCGATCGCTCCCCGGAGCTGAAGAACGGGGAGAGACGTATGTAAACACGGCTTCCCCGTGCTTCACTGTGGCGGCTGCATCGATCGAGTGATCCCTTATGTAGGGAGACTCGATCGATGACGTCCATCCTACAGCCACACCCCCCTACAGTTGTAAACACACACTAGGTGAAGCCTAACTCCTACAGCGCCCCCTTGTGGTTAACTCCCAAACTGCAACAGTCATTTTCACAACAAACAATGCAATTTAAATGCATTTTTTGCTGTGAAAATGACAATGGTCCCAAAAATGTGTCAAAATTGTCCGAAGTGTCCGCCATAATGTCGCAGTCACGAAAAAAATCGCTGATAGTAGTAAAAAAAAAAAAAATTAATAAAAATGCAATAAAACTATCCCCTATTTTGTAAACACTATAAATCTTGCGCAAACCAATCGATAAACGCTTATTGCGATTTTTTTTACCAAAAATAGGTAGAAGAATACGTATCGGCCTAAACTGAGGAAAAAATTTTTTTGATATATGTTTTTGGGGGATTTTTATTATAGCAAAAAGTAAAAAATATTGAATGTTTTTCAAAATTGTCGCTCTATTTTTGTTTATAGCGCAAAAAATAAAAACCAAAGAGGTGATCAAATACCACCAAAAGAAAGCTCTATTTGTGGGGAAAAAAGGACGCCAATTTTGTTTGGGAGCCACGTCGCACGACCGCGCAATTGTCTGTTAAAGCGACGCAGTCCCGAATCGCAAAACCTGGCCTGGGCATTTAGCTGCAAAATGGTCCGGGGCTTAAGCCGTTAATAAATAACTGAGACCACTACTGTAATTTTGGAGTAAAAAAATGGCCGTAGCAGCCTCCATTTATTTTTAAATAACCTTTTAAATATTAAATACCATAAAATAACATTTTTAACACATAAATATCTGTACACCTGAGATACAACTTTAACCACTTGCCGCCCGCCAATGACAGACTGTCGTCGGCAAAGTGGTTGTAGAATCCTGACTGGACGTCATATGACGTCCTCGGGATTCTGAGCCGCTGCGCGCCCCCGGGGGCGCGCATCGCGGCGATCGTTGTTGCGGGGTGTCAGTCTGACACCCCGCAACACCGATCTCGGTAAAGAGTCTCTCACGGAGACTCTTTACCACGTGATCAGCCGTGTCGAATCACGGCTGATCACGATGTAAACAGGAAGAGCCGTTGATGGCTCTTCCTCACTCGCGTCTGACAGACGCGAGTAGAGGAGAGCCTATCGGCGGCTCTCCTGACAGGGGGGGTTCGCGCTGATTGTTTATCAGCGCAGCCCCCCCTCGGATCGCCACACTGGACCACCAGGGAAGGGCATATAAAAAAAAAAAAGCTGTAAAAAAAAAAAAAAAAAGTCTGTAAAAAAAAAAAAAAAAAAAAGCATTAAAAAAAAAAAAGATGCCAATCAGTGCCCACAAATGGGCACTGACTGGCAACATAGGTAAATCAGTGCCACCCCAGTGTCCATCAGTGCCACCCCACATTGTCCATCAGTGCCACCCTACAGTGTCCATCAGTGCCACCCTACAGTGTCCATCCATGCCCAGTGCCCACCTATCAGTGCCCATCTGTGCCACCCATAACTAGCCATCAGTGCCACCCATAAGTGCCGCCCATGAGTGCCCATCTGTGCCGCCCATGAGTGCCCATCAGTGCCGCCCATGAGTGCCCATCAGTGCCGCCTATGTGTGCCCATCAGTGCCGCATACAAGCGCCGCCAATCAGTGCCACCTCATCTGTGCCCGTCAGTACTACCTCATCGATGTCCATCAGTGCCATCTCATCGGTGCCCATCAGTGCCGCCATATCAGTGCCCGTAATTGAAAGAGAAAACTTACTTATTTACAAAAAAATTAACAGAAAAAAATAAAAACATATTTTTTTTCAAAATTTTCAGTCTTTCTTTAGTTGTTGCGCAAAAAAAAAAAAATTCGCAGAGGTGATCAAATACCACCAAAAGAAAGCTCTATTTGTGGGGGAAAAAGGACGCCAATTTTGTTTGGGTACAGTGTAGCATGACCGCGCAATTGCCATTCAAAGTGCGACAGTGCTGAAAGCTGAAAATTGGCTTGGGCGGGAAGCCCTTGCCCTGTATGGAAGTGGTTAAACCTTTTCTTTAACCCTACTGGTGCTGGACTTTGCAGGCACATTGACACACTTGTAACCATTCTAAAACCTTTTATGAGCACTGCGGTACCTAACTCTGGTCTTAGGCCTCAAGCCGACAAACTGACTCAGAGACGACCAACTGACCGCAGTACCCCCATTAACCACTTAACGACCGCCGCACGCCTATATACGTCCGCACAATGGCACGGACAGGCACAAGGGCGTATATATACGCCCTTGCCTTCTAGCGGGTGGGGGGTCCGATCGGGACCCCCTCCGCTGCATGCGGCGGTCGGGTCCCCTCGGGGAGCGATCCGGGACGACGGCGCGGCTATTTGTTTATAGCCGCTCCGTCGCGATCGCTCCCCGGAGCTGAAGAACGGGGAGAGCCGTATGTAAACACGGCTTCCCCGTGCTTCACTGTGGCAGCGCATCGATCGAGTGATCCCTTATATAGGGGAGACTCGATCGATGACGTCAGTCCTACAGCCACACCCCCCTACAGTTGTAAACACACACACAGTGATCCTTAACTCCTTCAGCGCCCCCTGTGGTTAACTCCCAAACTGCAACTGTCATTTTCACAATAAACAATGCAATTTAAATGCATTTTTTGCTGTGAAAATGACAATGGTCCCAAAAATGTGTCAAAATTGTCCGAAGTGTCCGCCATAATGTCGCAGTCACGAAAAAAATCGCTGATCGCCGCCAATAGTAGTAAAAAAAAAAAAATTAATAAAAATGCAATAAAACTATCCCCTATTTTGTAAACACTATAAATCTTGCGCAAACCAATCGATAAACGCTTATTGCGATTTTTTTTACCAAAAATAGGTAGAAGAATACGTATCGGCCTAAACTGAGGAAAAAAAAAATTTGTATATATGTTTTTGGGGGATTTTTATTATAGCAAAAAGTAAAAAATATTGAATTTTTTTCAAAATTGTCGCTCTATTTTTGTTTATAGCGCAAAAAATAAAAACCACAGAGGTGATCAAATACCACCAAAAGAAAGCTCTATTTGTGGGGAAAAAAGGACGCCAATTTTGTTTGGGAGCCACGTCGCACGACCGCGCAATTGTCTGTTAAAGCGACGCAGTCCCGAATCGCAAAACCTGGCCTGGGCATTTAGCTGCAAAATGGTCCGGGGCTTAAGCGGTTAACCAAACCTCCCAGCTACACCTTGGTAAACTGGACTAACAGCCCCTTCAGAACCCATACCACCTCTGGGTAATGGCATCCACTTTAGGGTAATTTCTTCTCCTGCAAAGTCCAAAACACCCGCCGCCGCCACGACATCGTAACTTCGCACCTGTGTGGAGAGACAAAAAAAACAGGAAAGCACCCAAAACCACGAACACCGTATACATACAGTTACCATACCTGCACCAAAACACCCCCTACCCAAATAACCAACCAAGGGAGGGTGGGTGGGAAACTTCCTTCCTCGTGTGCTTAGCCCGGGAACGTGGGGAGGGGAATTTATAACCTTCCCTCCCCTCGCTCTCCTTCCCCACTGACCACTCCCACCAACCATAGCAGGGTTTTTTGTTAACCCTGTCATGGCCGGCCCTACGCCTATGCAGCTTCTGTCTTCTGCTCCGGGCCTTTCTTTAGTGTTGCACAGCCTATTGCATTATTAGGGTGTGCACCCCCAAGCTCAAACACACATGTGTGCGTGTATCTATAGGGCAATGGATGATGTCAGTAGAGCAGTGGACGGTGTCAGACGGGCAGAGATTGGTGTCAGTAGTTTATTTTTTATATTATTACTTTTTAACATTTTTTTTTTGCATTTTTTTTAAATAATTTATTATTATTATTGGTTTTTTTTTTATTGTTTTTTTTCATGTAGGAACCCCATTAGGGGTAGGGTGACCACATTTCCAAACTGCAATTCAGGGACACCGCCCTCCTTCACAAAAAAATGCCAATTTTAAAGGCTTATATGCAAGTAATTGGCCATAATAGGAGTATGGGGGGTCCGGGTACTGCCTTGGGGGACATGTATTAATGCAAAAACTGTTTTTCAAATTTTTCAGAAGCAGTGATTCTAATTATGCTTAAAGTGCAACAATAAAAATGAACAATTACTCTAAATATAGTGCTTGGGGGGTCCCCTTAGCCTGCCTGTAAAGTGGCGCATGTGTACCATGTATGGAACATGCTGCAGCAAAAATGAAATTTCTAAAAACACAAGTCAAATCACATTTAAATTGACTCACGGTTGCAATTGCATGCATCCGGCTATTGAACAAAAAAAAGCACAAAAAACATAGTGCCCCCTCCCCCTAGTCCATACCAGACCCCTCGGACTCCGCCCCCCCCCCACCCCAAAGCACCTTGTCCCCATCTTATCCTGGCTGGTGGTTGTGATGGCATGCAGGCAGGGGGATTATCAGAATCTGGAAGCCCCCAAAGGGTCTGGAATGGACTAGGGAAGGAGGGACCAGCTTTTTATGTGCTCTGGTTGGGCACAGTGCATTGCAGGGCATTTGGCGGGGCGAACACCCTGGGCTCGGAAACTTTCAGTTTCATTCCGGGACACTGTATTGTCCTGGATTGAAGGTGCCCGGGACAGAACTGCAAAATGCGGGACTGTCCCGGGCAATCCGGGACACGTGGTCACCCTAATTAGGGGGCTTTGGTGAAATATCAGGGGTGTAAATAGACCCCTGATGTCTTAGTTTTACATAGAGACTGAGGGACTGAGGACAGAGATCCCCCAGTCCCTTTCTCTGCACCCAAGCAGCAGGGGGAATCTGACCAGCATTGGTTGATTAGGGTGTGCCCAGGCACACCTGGCACACCCTGTGCGCACGCCTATGGTGCACTGTAACATTTTATGGGGCAGATCCACAAAGAAAGTACGCCGGCGTATCTATTGATACGCCGGCGTACTTTCAAATTTCCCGCGTCGTATCTTTGTTTTGAATCCTCAAAACAAGATACGACGGCATCTGGGTTAGATCCGACAGGCGTACGTCTTCGTACGCCTTCGGATCTTAGATGCAATTCTTCGGCGTCCGCTGGGTGGCGTTCACGTCGTAATCCGCGTCGAGTATGCAAATTAGCTATTTCCGACGATCCACGAACGTACGACTGGCTGTGGCATTCTTTTACGTAGTTTCCGTTCGGCTTTTTTCGGCGTATAGTTAAAGCTGCTATCTGGTGGCGTACGCAATGTTAAGTATGGCCGTCGTTCCCGCGTCGAATTAGAATTTTTTTATTCAATTTGCGTAAGTCGTCCGTGAATGGGGCTGGACGCCATTTACGTTCACGTCAAAACCAATGACGTCCTTGCGGCATCATTTGGAGCAATGCACCCTGGGAGTTTTGACGGACGGGGCATGCGCAGTTCGTTCGGCGCGGGGACGCACTTCATTTATATGAAACACACACCCTACTCGCCGCATTTGAATTCTGCGCCCTTACGCCGCGAGAGATACACTACGCCGCCGTAACTTACGGCGCAAATTCTTTCTGGATTCAAAGATTTGCCAAGTAAGTTACAGCGGCGTAGCGTATCTCAGATACGCTGCGCGGGTGCAGATCTTTGTGAATCTGCCCCTATATGTATATTGTTAGGTACATTTTGACACGTGTATAATGAAAATGGTCCATTGTCAACCTTATGCCGCGTACAGACGGTCGTTTTTTTTGTGATGAAATAAAACAACGTTTTTCATCATGAAAAAAAACAAAGTTTTTCTAACTTCATCATAAAAAACGACGTTGCCCACACACCATCGTTTTCTGAAAATGCCCTAGCAAAGCGCGGTTACGTACAACACGTACGACGGCACTCTGTTCCATTCAAGCTCCCGTCTCATAACTTGCTTCTGAGCATGCGCGGCTTTAAAACCTCTTTTAAAACGTCGTTTTAGCCCACACACGATCATTTTTTATGACACAAAAAAACGACATATTGAAAAACGACATAAAAAATTGAAGCATGTTCGAATTTTTTTTGGTCGTTTTTTAGAAGACAAAAAAGGATGTGAAGCCCACACACGATCATTTTAAATGACGTTTTTAAAAACGTTGTTTTATTTCATCACAAAAAACGTCCGTGTGTACGCGGCATTAGGCCCAGTGCCACCCCTTTGCAGTTGTGAGTAGCTTGCCTCATTGGTGCTGTAGTAAGATCTGACAGCGGGTAACGGGCGTCATGTCCTTGTGTTGTTTAGATAGATCTTTGTGTTGGTTAAATATTGTACTTTGCCCTTTTAGCACTGAGCCTTTAATTTTATGAAATTACAACAAATGCCAGGCCTGGATTTCTGGGTAGCCAACGTTTATGGGTAGCTGACAGGGCAGCACAAACTCACCCACACATGATGCTGCTAACTGGGCATGTAGGCATACCGTATGTACGTTATCTTGAGGTCACAAAAAAAAACATAAAAAAAGTGACTATAAAGGCTTTATACCAAGGCAATAACAGCTTGACCACTTGCCGCCCGCCATATAGCAAAATGACGGCGGCAAAGTGGTTTCAATATCCTGACTGGACGTCATATGACTTCTTCAGGATATTGAGCCGCTGCACGCCCCCGGGGGCGCGCATCGCGGCGATCGTTGTTGCAGGGTGTCAGTCTGACACCCCGCAACACCGATCTAGGTAAAGAGTCTCTGACGGAGACTCTTTACCACGTGATCAGCCGTGACCGGCTTTTCCTCACTCGCGTCTGTCAGACGCGAGGAGAGGAGAGACGATCGGCTGCCCCTCTGACAGGGGGGGTTTGTGCTGATCGATTATCAGCGCAGCCCCGAGGATGCCCACACTGGAGCACCAGGGATGAAACCAGACCACCAGGGATGCCCACCACAGGTATGCCACCCTAGACCACCAGGGATGCCAATCAGAAATGAATAATGGATGCCTAATGGATTCCAATCAGTGCCCACAATGGATGCCAATCAGTGCCCACAATGGGCATCACTGATTGGCAGGCATTATTGTTTGGCACTGATTGGCATCCATTAGTACAACACATTACAGTACATCAGTGCCACCTATCAGTGCCCATCCATGACACCTGTCAGTTCCCATCCATGCCCATCCGTGCCACCTATCAGCGCCCATCCATGCCACCTATCAGTGCCCATCCATGACACCTATCAGTTCCCATCCATGCCCATCCGTGCCACCTATCAGCGCCCATCCGTGCCACCTATCAGTGCCCATCCATGATGCCTATCAGTGCCCATCCATGCCGCCTATCAGTGCCCATCTGTGTCGCCTATCCGTGCCCATCCATGCCACCTATCAGTGCCCATCCGTGCCCATCCATGCCACCTATCAGTGCCCATCCGTGCTGCCTATCAGTGCCCATCCATGCCGCCTATCAGTGCCCATTCGTGTCGCCTATCCATGCCGCCTATCCGTGCCCGTCCATGCCGGCTATCAGTGCCCATCCGTGCCACCTATCAGTGCCCATCCGTGCTGCATATCAGTGCCGCCTATCAGTGCCCATCATCAGTGTCCATGAATGCCACCTCATCAGTGCCACCTCATTGGTGCCACCTCATCGATGCTTATCAGTGCCTGTCAGTGCAGTACCATCAGTGCCCATCAGTGAAGGAGAAAACATACTTATTTACAATGTTTTGTAACTAAAACAAAAACAAAACGTATTTTTTTTCAAAATTTTCGGTAATTTTTGTTATGTTTTTAGCAGAAAATAAAAATCCCAGAGGTGATCAAATACCATCAAAAGAAAGCTCTATTTGTGGGGGAAAAAAATAGTTTGGGTACAGTGTAGCACGACCTCGCAATTGTCATTCAAATTGCAACAGCGCTGAAAGCTGAAAATTGGTCTGGGCAGAAGGGTGTATACGTGCCCTGTATGGAAGTGGTTAATAAAGATTTCCTGACAGACTCCATGGCAGCCTACGTGTGGGTTAATCCCACCTCTCATACCTCATAGGACCCTACTCCCATAAATCTTTGCTTCTAGCCAGAGACCGTGTTCCTTTTTTTGTCCTCCTCCTAGGACCAAAGTATGTCTTTTTGTTATTACCTTAAAAGATTCTGAATACGGTTCAGCCTGACGCACAAGTTTGATGGTTCAGCCCTTTATGGTTTCCAGCAATCCCAGCTATTAGCAGGGTGGATTCGGGTGATATTTTGCAGTGCCATGAAGAGCTTACTAGCCTGGCCATTGGCAGGCAAGCGGCAATTTGGCCAAACGTCCTGACTATTAGCAGGAGGCCCTTCTAACTGGATTCCCCCAGGTCACCCAGGTCGTGCACTGATGGTTGTCCCCATGGTTCCAGGCTGATCAGGATCATGCTGCGGTATCGTATGAAAAAAATGTATTACCTTATTGTGTCTCATGGCAGCGGTTTTTGTGTGTTTGTCTATGGCGGCTGGAGCGCATCTGCGTTCCAGTCCGCCGCGTCTTCCGGGTGTCTGCGCAGCTGCAAGCCTCGTCCGAGAGCGAGGCTTGGTTCGCGCATGCGCAGTTCCGGACACAGCGGCGCTCGCGCATGCGCGCGGGGCTCTGCTGGGCGGCGGCGGCTCCGCCGTACGTGCACCAGGGGGGCGCGGTGACGTCATCAGCGGCGCCAAGTTTTAAAAAGCTGTCAGATTCAGCTTTTCCTTGGGTTGCCCTGCGGATTGACAGCAAGCTTCCCGGTGTCTGTTTTTCTGGCTACCAAGGTAGGAAGCGTTTGCTACTCCTCTCTGATGACTGTCTGACTGTTTATTATGGGTATTGATGTCCTTGCTTTGTTTTCAGCCTACCAAGCCTTAGCTATGGATGTGTCATCGCCCCCCAGTGGCCAACCCTTGCTCTGCAGGTAGGAATTTGTTCCTTCTGCTTGATTTGGGTGCCTTGTTTTTTCTTACATGTTTTTTTTTTTTTTTATATGTGTTTTTTTGTATTCTGTTTTTTCTTTCCCAGTCCTTTTAGGTCTGAAAATAGACAGTCAGCACGTGAAGATGATAAAACTAAATGTCATTCCTCTTCAAGTTCTAGACGTCCGAGATCCTCCTCTAGACATCGTAGTAGGGAGTCCAGGTCCGGACACCACTCTCATGGTCATTCCAGCCACTCTAGAAGCAGAGTCTGCTGGGGGTGCAAGTCCCAGGTGCCAGATGGAAAATCTCTGTGTGAACCATGCTTTGCCCGGGCCATGAGAGAGAGAGGGGATGAAGGTCTTCAAGTAGAAGCTATGGTCAGAAAGGTGGTACAGGAGTCCCTAAACAAACCTGAACCCGTGGCTTCAGTTGTTTCCCCATCTGACCCAGTACCAGTTCCCATGCAGTTGGATACTGAAGCTCCAGGTCCCTCTAGACTCTATCGCTCCGCAAGTGAAACCTCTCTGTGTGAGATTGAAGATTCTAACAATATCTCTGGTTTTGATTTTTCTCTAGTTCCAAATCTAGTGAAGGCAGTGAAAGACGCCTTAAAGTGGGAAGAGCCTGTTGAGGCACCCTCTAAACAGAGAAAATTCTTTAAACAACTTCAGAAGGAGCGCCCAAACTTTCCTTTTCTGGAAGAACTCGGGGGAATTATTTCGGATGAATGGACTGGAGTAGAAAGAAAGAATTCTTTGCTCTCCAAAGTGGCGAAGATGTATCCATTTAAGAATGAGGATGTTAAGCATCTGGAGTCTGCCCCTCTGGTTGACGCAGCCCTAATGAGCTTGGTAAAACACGTCACACTTCCTTTGGAGGATTCCGTCTCATTTAAAGATGGGTTAGAGAGGAAGATAGATACGGACCTTAAACGTATCTATATCACAGCGGGCATGACTTGCAAGCCGGCCCTGGCTCTCGCAGCTTTATCTAAAGCGATGGAGATTTGGTCAGAAGAGATAGATTCTTCCGTGTCAAGCATCTCTGAGGATTTAGCTGGAAGCATGCCGCTTCATGAGCTGAAAATGGCATCAGTCTTTTTGGGAGAAGCTTCTCTTGACATTATTCGCTTAGTGGCTCGTGTCATGCTCTCCTCTGTTACAGCCAAGCGGGCCTTGTGGCTTCGTCCTTGGCTAGCTGATCCAACCTCTAAACAGGCTTTGTGTCGTATCCCCTTTCAGGGTTCTTCTCTGTTTGGGAATAAGCTTGACAGTGCTATTACCCGTGCCACAGGCGGTAAGTCAGGGTTCCTTCCCCAAGATCGTCGCCTTCTGAGTCAGAGAAAATTTCAACCCAGACACAATCAGGATCGTGCAAGAGAGGCTCGCAGTTATAGACCTGGTCGTGACTTCAGACGAAATTGGAGAAGAAACCAACCGTCAGGGCAAAAACCCTCAAAAGCAGCTTCTTCTGGGGGTCGTGAAGCCCCTAAATCGTTTTGATACAGGATCGGCTCAGACGGTTCAAGTCGGGGCCAGGTTACTCCAGTTCCGACATGTCTGGGCAGCCTCGGTAAAGGATTACTGGTCAAAACAGTCTCTTTAGGTCATTCATGGACGTTCATCAAACCTCCCATGCTTCAGTTCATACCCACAGTCCTACCCTGCTTGGAAGAGAAGACACAAATTCTTCTTTCATACACAAATTCCCTAATAGCCCAGGGTGCTGCCATACAAGTTCCAATGTCCGAGAAATTCCAGGGGATGTACTCACCCTTGTTCATGGTCCAAAAGAAGTCCGGTTCATGGAGACCAGTAATAGATCTCACGCACCTAAACACCTTCATAAAAAAGGAAAGGTTCAAGATGGAGTCATTGCTTACAATACGTCAGACGGTTCAACCCGGGGATTGGCTAGTCTCTATAGACCTGAAAGATGCGTACTTTCATGTTCCAATTGCAGCAGAGTTCCAGAAATATCTCCGGTTTGCGGTAAACAATATTCATCTCCAGTTTACATGTCTCCCCTTCGGGCTTACAACATCGCCTCGAGTATTTTCAAAGCTCTTACTGGCCATTGTCGCCCTGATCAGAACCAAGGGAATCCGTCTACACCACTATCTAGACGATCTGCTGTTACTTTCCCAGTCCAAGGAACAGCTACTGCTACATCGGTCTCAAGTCATTTCTACTCTGACGGAGTTCGGTTGGCTTTTGAACCTAGAGAAGAGTCATCTAGAGCCTACTCAAACTCTAATCTTTCTTGGAGCTCAATTCAATACGATAGAGAGCACAATCTCCTTGCCACTGGAGAAAATTCCAATAATCCGAGACAGAATTCACCTGGCATTGTCTTCTCCTCTCCTCAGAGCTTCGCAGTGCCTCAAAATAATAGGCACCATGGTATCTACAGCCCCCATGACAAAATGGGCTCAATGGAGAATGCGTCCTTTTCAGAAGGGTTTTCTCCAGCAATGGGATCCAAAGGCCCGAGATCACTTCGTTCGGATAACTCCCTCCATGCGGGAAAGTCTTCCTTGGTGGCTGCTAGTGTTGAGCAGAATACGCCATATTCGATTTCGCGATATATCTCGAATATATAGTCGAATATTCGAGATATATTCGCTAAATTCGAATATTCGTGATATTTTATCGAAATGAAATGATTGCGAATTTTCGCTATTGCGAATGCGAAAATAATTGCGAAATTTCGATAACTGCGGTAGGAGCACTCTGATTGGCTCAGAATATTCTTGATATTTTTTCGAAATTTCGCAAAATGCGAATGCGATATTTACTGCGCAATTTCGACAAATGCTGTAGGAGCACTCTGATTGGCTCAGAATATTCGTGATATTTTACAATACAAAATAATTGCGAATATTCGGCAAATGCGGAAGGAGCACTCTGATTGGCTCAGAATATTCTTGATATTTTACAATACAAAATAATTGCGAATATTCGGCAAATGCGGAAGGAGCGCTCTGATTGGCTCAGAATATTCTTGATATTTTACAATACAAAATAATTGCGAATATTCGGCAAATGCGGAAGGAGCACTCTGATTGGCTCAGAATATTCTTGATATTTTACAATAGAAAATAAAAAGTGTTTTGCATTGGTGGTGATTCTTTACTCTATCCATCTGTCACAGCCGTTTGTCAATCAAACACCTTTAAGATTGAACACGTTCATGCTGCATGCTTTGGACTTTTTTTCACTTCACATATCAAAGACATTTTTATGAAAGATTATTTTTCTATTATTGGGACTATATTTCTTTATATATTTGTTTCACTGTGTATTTCACAAGTTATTTGCGCTTGCTTATTTTATAATTTGCCCACATGTCTTGTCACTAGACATATTTTTTATTCTTGTAGAGCGACTCCATTTTCTGTCTTGTATTAATTTATGTTGTATAACATTTTTGAGTTGCTGCTGTATTCTCCCCTTTTTTTAAGGTATGCGCAATTTTTTCCTTCTTACAAAAAAAAATAATATCAAACATACAAATATTCATAACAGAAACATACACAGAGCCCCCCCCCCCTTTTGCATCAGAGACAATCAGAGTTCTCCTACCACAGTTATCGAAAATTCGCAATCATTTTCGCATTCGCAATAGCGAAAATTCGCATTTTTTTTTTTTTCAATTCAGCAACATAAAAGGATCGCCTCAGCTTAGCTACTCGGCCCAGGGTCTCTAATCATACCAGCAATGCTTTTAGACGTCGATAGGATGTGATCTGTTTTAAAAATAAAATTGAAAAAATGCGAATATTCGGAATTGCGAATATTCACCGCGAAATTCGAAATATATCGCGAATACTCGAATATGCCATATTCGAGCCGAATATTCGCAATACGAATATTCGTGAGCAACACTAGTGGCTGCTACGGAAAAATCTTCTCAACTGTCATTCGATAGCCCCAGTTTCATGGATCACGATTACAACGGATGCCAGCAACAGAGGCTGGGGGGCACTCTGCTTGAAGAAGGTAGCTCAAGGGAAGTGGGTCTTTCCGTCCCAGAGGGTAGTGTCCAATGTCCTGGAACTTCGAGCAGCTTTTCATGCTCTACAAGCCTTCTTCCACTTAATCAAGGGGTCATCAGTCCTCCTGAGACTGGACAACACTTCAGCAGTGTCTTATATCAAGAGACAGGGGGGCACCCGCAGTCTCTCCCTACTGAAAGAAGTAGACCCGATTATGTCATGGGCTCAAACACATCTAATGAACTTGACAGCTGTATATCTTCCCGGGGTTCAGAACTCTCAGGCGGATTTCCTTTCAAGGAAGTTGCTCGACAACAACGAGTGGTCTCTCCACAGCAAAGTCTTCAACTGGGTTCTATCTCTAGGGATTTCGCCAGAAGTAGATCTATTCGCATCCCCGTGCAACTTCAAACTAAAGAAGTACTACACGAGATGTCGTTGCCCTCAAGCCTTCAGAGTGGACGCCCTGACGGACCAGTGGAGGTTCCAGAAAGCATATGCCTTTCCCCCAACGCCTGTCATTCTTCATTTCCTGTCGAGACTCAGATGGGAGAGAGTCGAGATAGTAGCAATAATTCCATACTGGCCCAACAGACCATGGTTCCCATTACTGGTGCAACTGAGTTTCCGGGATCCAATTCAGCTTCCAACCAGACCAGATCTTCTACTACAAGGAATAACTCCTCACCCTTGTCCAACACACCTCCATCTGATGGCTTGGTTTTTGAGAGGGCAAGGCTGGAAGCACTAGGGTGCCCAAGTAAAGCCGTTCCAACCTTGTTAAATGCCAGAAGTACCGATAAAGTTTATCAGAAAATTTGGTCTAAATTTTCAGATTTCATTTCTTCCGTGAATGGTTCTCTCAATGATCCCCAAATTCAGGATGTTCTAGGGTTCCACCAGACAGGTCTTGACCTACCCTTATCTGTCAGTTCTTTGAGAGTACAGATTTCAGCCATTTCCGCCTTCACAGGCATATCCTGGGCAAGACACACCCTTGTCAGGCAATTCTTTAAGGGTGCTGTGAGACTTAGACCTCAAAGAAAACCAAGGTTCTCTAAGTGGGATCTTCCTATGGTTCTGGATTTTTTCTCAGAAAGTCATGTGAATCCTTTATCAATCAAGGATCTCTCCCTCAAGGTTGCCTTCCTTGTTGCCATTACGTCAGCTAAGAGAGTATCTGAAATTGGTTCTCTAGGTTCCAAAGAACCATTTCTCACCTTCTTCCCAGATCGTGTCGTGTTAATTCCTATGTTGGGTTCTAACCCAAAAGTAACATCTGTCTTTCACGAGAATCAGGAAATCGTCCTTCCCACCTTTCGTTCAACTGAGGACTCTAGTGTTTATCCTTTGGATGTTGGAGAAGTTCTGAAACAATACCTTGAAGCTACGGCACCTTTCCGGCAATCAGAGCATCTACTTGTCAGCTTCCAGGGGAAAAATAAAGGAATGCGTGCTTCCTCCAGGACTATTGCAAGGTGGATCGTCCAAGCCATCCAAATGGCCTACAGGGCAAAGGGGTTGGCTCCTTCAGAAGCGGTGACTGCACACTCCACTTGGAGCATCTCCACATCGTGGGCGGCTGCCCGTCACGTCTCCCCGGAAGTGATTTGTAAAGCGGCTGCATGGTCGTCCTTAAATACATTCATGACGCATTATTGCGTAGAACCGGCCTCCTTATCGTCGGTTAATTTTGGTTTACACGTTTTATCTGTTTGACAATGTCAATTAAATCTTTTTTCTTTAACCAGCAATTGCCCACCCGGGTGTGTATGGCTAGTCATTTCCCACATGTAGGCTGCCATGGAGTCTGTCAGGAAAAGGGAAAATTTATATCAAATACTTACCGTAATTTTCCTTTCCTGATGGACTCCATGGCAGCAGGAGTTCCCTCCCTTGCTGGAGTAGGCTATATTACGGAACACGGTCTCTGGCTAGAAGCAAAGATTTATGGGAGAAGGGTCCTATGAGGTATGAGAGGCGGGATTAACCCACACGTAGGCTGCCATGGAGTCCATCAGGAAAGGAAAATTACGGTAAGTATTTGATATAAATTTTCCCTTATATAAAACATACAAAATTGTATTAGTCACATAGTAAAACAATATCCCAAATGTTTGTTGAATTCCACACTATTACATAAAAGAAACTGCACTAAAAAATGCTTAAAAACTTTTATACAAAGTCCATCATGATGCTTGCGCATTCTCCAGTGTTACAAAGTCCAATGTATTACACAACTTTGAGTGACTGCTTCCTCAGGGACTGTGCGGAAGTATGTAAACAATATTGATGGTACAATCATATTATTATAAGCTGTCATCATTTTAGACCAAATACCCACAGAAAAGCTTACCACAGTGATTACAGGTCTATTGAGCATGCATCCATCCCAGGGCACTGGCAAAAATACATTCACTAAACCCACAACCTACATAGGTAAGGCAGGTAACATCAGTGCCTGACCTCACACATGTGCCTCTAGAACAGTGGTCTCCAAACTGCGGCCCGGGGGCCACATGTGGCCCTTTGCTTGATTTTATCTGGCCCTTGGGGTGCTTTTTTATTCATTGGCACCACCAATGATGGGACATTATTCCTCCCAATGATCCCAATGATGGGGCAGAATTCCTCCCAATGACACCAGTGATGGGGCAGAATTCCTCCCAATGATGGGGCAGAATTCCTCCCAATAATGGGGCAAAAGTCCTCCCAATTATGTAGCAGAAGTCCTCCCAATGAAGGGGCAGAATTCCTCCCAATGATGGGACAAAAATCCCCCCAATGATGGGGCAGAATTCCTCCCAATAACACCAATGATGGGGCAGAATTCCTCCCAATGATAGGGAAGAATTCCTCCCAATGATGAGGCAGAATTCCTCCCAATGATGAGGCAGAATTCCTCCCAATGATGAGGCAGAATTTCTCCCAATGATGGGGCAGAATTCCTCCCAGTTATGGGGCAGAATTCCTCCCAGTGATGGGGCAGAATTTCTCCCAATGACACCAATGATGGGGTCCAATGACACCAATGATGGGGTCCAATGACACCAATGATGGGGGATTTTGTACGTCTAATGGCCACAGTCGGGCCCCCTTAAAGTCTGGAGGACAGTAATCCGACCCTTTGTTTAGAAAGTTTTGAGAATCCTGCTCTAGAAGAATGGTCAAACATTCCCAAAGACCAGTGGTCTCCAAGCTTTTCAAACAAAGGGCCAGTTTATTGTCTTTCAGACTTTAGGAGGGCCGGATTGTGGCCAGCAATAGAGGGGCAATAGATGTCAATGGCCCAGCATCAGTGAAAATAAATATGGCCCCAGGGCTGGTGGTCAATAGGAGGTGGAGTAGTATCCCATCATTAGTATCGGTGGAAGATATAGTGCCCCAATTATTGGTGTCAGTTAGAAAAATATTGCCTCATATCAGTGGGAGAAATAGTGCCCCAAGGGCCGGATAAAGGCTAGCAAAGGGCCACATCTGGCCCTCGGGCCGCAGTTTGGAGACCTCTGCCATAGACACACTCCTAAACCTTGTGGACGGCCTTCCCAGAAGAGTTTGAGCTGTTATAGCTGCAAAGGGTGGGCCAATGCACTACTGAACCCTACGAACTAAGACTGGAATGTCAATACAGTTCATGTGCGTGTAAAGGCAGGCGTCCCAATACTTTTGGTAATATAGTGCATGTCTGTGGAGTTTGTACAATAGTTATTCCTTTATTCTGTGACTTTTGGATAAAAAACTGCATGCTGTGTGTCCTTTTCAAAATGCGGCCCACTTAGTCTGGCCTTACACGGGTCGAATTTCAAAAGAATTTTCTTTCATAATGGTGATGGCATAAATCAATAACCTATTTTGTAGGCGCTATAACTTTTGCGCAAACCAATCAATATACGCTTATTGCGTTTTTTGTTTACCAAAAATATGTAGAAGAATACGTATCGGCCTAAACTGAGGGAAAAAAACGTTTTTTAACCACTTAAGGACCCCCTACCGACGTACATATGTCGGCAGAATGGCACGGCTGGGCACAATCACCTACCTGTACGTGTCTCTTTAAGCCCAGCCGTGGGGTCGCAAGCGCCCTGCCGGCGGCGCGTTCGCGACCCGGTCTGAAACCCTGCGACCACGCCCGCGGGACCCGATCGCCGCCGGTGGCCCGCGATCGGTCCCCGGAGCTGAAGAACGGGGAGAGGTGAGTGTAAACACACCTTCCCCCTTCTTCACTGTGGCAATGTCACTGATCGTCTGTTCCCTGATATAGGTAAAGACGATCACTGACATCACACGTCCAGCCCCGCCCTGCTACAGTTAGAAACACATATGAGGTCACACTTAACCCCTACAGCCCCCCTAGTGGTTAACTCCTAAACTGCAATTGTCATTTTCACAGTAAACAATGCATTTTTATAGCACTTTTTTGCTGTGAAAATGACAATGGTCCCAAAATTGTGTCAAAATTGTCTGAAGTGTCCGTCATAATGTCGCAGTCACGAAAAAAATCGCTGATCGACGCCATTAGTAGTAAAAAAAAAAATATTAATAAAAATGCAATAAAATTATCCCCTATTTTGTAAACACCATAAATTTTGCGCAAACCAACCAATAAACGCTTATTGCGATTCTTTTTACCAAAAATAGGTAGAAGAATACATTTCGGCCTAAACTGAGGAAAAAAAAAAATGTTTATATCTTTTTTGGGGATATTTATTATAGCACAAAGTAAAAAATATTGCATTTTTTGATATCTCATATCAAGATATTAAAATGGTAGATTACTGAAGGACTCGTGTGCAATATCTGGTGGTAATACTGTATATGGTCAATGCGGACTTAAGGTAGATGTGAGGGGTGTTTTCTAATTTTTTTGTTCTAACCACTTCAGCCCCGGAGGATTTGCCTGCCCAATGACGGAGCCACTTGTTGCGATTCGGCACTGCGTCGCTTAACCACTTAAGACCCGGACCTTTAGACAGCTAAAGGACCTGGCCAGTTTTTGCGATTCGGCACTGCGTCGCTTTAACTGACAATTGCGCGGTCGTGCGACGTGGCTCCCAAACAAAATTGGCGTCCTTTTTTCCCCACAAATAGAGCTTTTCTTTTGGTGGTATTTGATCACCTCTGCGGTTTTTATTTTTTGCGCTATAAGCAAAAATAGAGCGACAATTTTGAAAAAAAAACAATATTTTTTCCTTTTTGCTATAATAAATATCCCCCAAAAATATATAAAAATTTTATTTTTCTCCTCAGTTCAGGCCGATACGTATTCTTCTACCTATTTTTGGTAAAAAAATATCGCAATAAGCGTTTATCGATTGGTTTGCGCAAAATTTATAGCGTTTACAAAATAGGGGGTAGTTTTATTGCATTTTTTTTTTTTTTACTACTAATGGCGGCGATCAGCGTTTTTATTCGTGACTGCGACATTATGGCGGACACTTCCGACAATTTTGACACATTTTTGGAACCATTGTCATTTTCACAGCAAAAAATGCATTAAAAATGCACTGTTTACTGTGAAAATGACAATTGCAGTTTGGGAGTTAACCACAAGGGGGCGCTGAAGGGGTTAAGTGTGAATTCATATGTGTTTCTAACTGTAGGGGGGTGTGGCTGTAGGTGTGACGTCATTGATTGTGTTTCCCTATAAAAGGGAACACACGATCAATGACGGCGCCACAGTGAAGAACGGGGAAGCTGTGTTTACACACACCTCTCCCCGTTCTTCAGCGGCGATCGGGTCCGCGGGTCCCGCGGTCACGGTCACGGA
The DNA here is from genome assembly GCF_905171775.1 of Rana temporaria. Taxonomy (NCBI): domain Eukaryota; kingdom Metazoa; phylum Chordata; class Amphibia; order Anura; family Ranidae; genus Rana; species Rana temporaria. Next base: position 472,338,275 of record NC_053491.1, on the reverse strand, counting down.
GCTTCGGACTGGGTCGCGGGCGCGCGCCCGCGACCCACGGCTGGGCACTTAAAGAGGACGTACCTGTACGTGCTTGTGCCCAGCCGTGCCATTCTGCCGACGTATATGTCCAGGAGGCGGTCCTTAAGTGGTTAAACTGACAATTGCGCGGTCGTGCGACGTGGCTCCCAAACAAAATTGACGTCCTTTTTTTCCCCCCACAAATAGAGCTTTCTTTCGGTGGTATTTGATCACCTCTGCGGTTATTATTTTTTGCGCTATAAACAAAAATATGGTTAGACGGAATCCCCAAGTCAGGGGAGGGTATGGGATTTTATAGATGCAAGAGGATATGTTGGAAATAAATCAGTAAATGGCAGTAACCTTTGCACAGAATGGCACGTACAGGCATATGGGCGTACATGTACGTCCCCGCCTTTCCGCGGGTCGGGGGTCCGCTACATGCGGCAGTCGTAAACCTGCGGGGAGCGATCCAGGACGAGGGCGCGGCTATTCGTTTATAGCCGCTCCGTCGCGATCGCTCCCCGGAGCTGAAGAGCGGGGAGAGCCGTATGTAAACATGACTTCCCCGTGCTTCACTGTGGCGCTGCATCGATCGAGTGATCCCTTTTATAGGGAGACTCGATCCATGATGTCAGTCCTACAGCCACACCCCCCTACACTAGTAAACACACACTAGGTGAACCCTAACTCCTACAGCGCCCCCTGTGGTTAACTCCCAAACTGCAACTGTAATTTTCACAATAAACAATGCAATTTAAATGCATTTTTTGCTGTGAAAATGACAATGGTCCCAAAAATGTGTCAAAATTGTCCGAAGTGTCCGCCATAATGTCGCAGTCACAAAACAAAATCGCTGATCGCCACCATTAGTAGTAAAAAAAAAAAAATGATAAAACTATCCCCTATTTTGTAAACGCTATAAATTTGGCGCAAACCAATCGATAAACGATTATTGCGATTTTTTTTACCAAAAATAGGTAGAAGAATACGTATCGGCCTAAACTGAGGAAAAAAAATGTATATATGTTTTTGGGGGATATTTATTATAGCAAAAAGTAAAAAATATTGAATTTTTTTCAAAATTGTTGCTCTATTTTTGTTTATAGCGCAAAAAATAAAAACCGCAGAGGTGATCAAATACCACTAAAAGAAAGCTCTATTTGCGGGGAAAAAAGGACGCCAATTTTGTTTGGGAGCCACGTCGCACGACCGCGCAATTTTCTGTTAAAGCGACGCAGTGCCGAATTGTAAAAACGCCTTTGGGCATTTAGCAGCATATTGGTCCGCGGGGCTTAAGTGGTTAAAAAGTTAACATTTATTCATACAAAAATTATTATTAAGGGTGTGGTTGCAAGATGAAGGAGTAGAGTAACACACGCTCAGACCTCTCCCTAAACCACCTGGCTAAACTGGAGAAGTCGATGACACTGACTGATTGATGAGAAGACTGATGAGAGACTTGCTGGCTGGCGGACGGAGGGTTTGTGCAGAATCATCCATTGTATACTGTGCCTACCCTGTATACTGTGCATACCCTGCATACTCTGCATATTCAGTGTGTTCTGCAGTGCATACCTAGGGTTGCCACCTGTCCAGGATTCACCCGGACAGTTCGGGTTTGGGATCTTGTGTCCGGGTTTCAGTCTGCCTGCCATTATTTAGACTGGGCTGTGGCTCCCTAAGTAACTGAGGTAGTCACACAAAAATTTGTTTCCATTCGGGAGATGCGGACCACTGTCTGGGGGCAGGTTTGGCATTACTGAGGGGGAGCCACGATGTCAGCAAGAGCTGTTTGGCCACACCCACTGTTTGCCGCAGCGCGCTGCAATACCACTGTTCTTGAGGCACCCAAAGGTGCCCCAGGTCTTTTATTATCCGATTGTGTATACTACGGAAAAATAAACGTGCCCTGTGCCGCTAAAGTGTTCGGGTTTGGCTTGAGGAAAAGGTGGCAACCCTATGCATACCTTGTATACCTCGTACAACTCACATATCTTTCATACTCTGCATACCGGTCACAGTTAAAAAACAAAAGCCATAACCATCAACAGGACTTTAATGGGACTCAATGAAGTGGATGTGTGACGGCTTTCAGTGCTGCATTTACCGTTACTGTTACCTTTGCTGGATTCCTGGAATGAGGAGGAGGGAGACTGGACCCTGCAGCGTCAGAGTGCAGAGAAGCGTTGAACAGGCAGAGATCCGGAGGTTTTTTCCTCTGACCCGCGCGGCCTCAGCAGCCGCCACCAGGGCTGGACTGGGACAAAAATTTGGCCCTGGACTTCATCCAGACTGGCCCACTTTGACAGGTCTCTCCCACAGCGGCCGGACAACTCCCGCACCCCCCCCCCCCGGCCACCCAAGCCCCCTCGCCCCCTTCACTAGCCACTAGCCGTTTTACTTTATTAGAGTAGAACGGCTGGTACTGGTACTCTTATAGTCAGTACCAAGTGGGGAAACTAGACATTATTTTTCCCAGGGCAAAGAATCAGTTTGGTGCGCCCCCACCCCCTCATGGAACAAGATTAGGCAGAAGTGAGAAACTCCCAGGCCGCTGTCACTGAAGCTGGCCCACTGAGCCATCGGCCCACCGGGAAACTCCCTGTAGTCCCAATGGCCAGTCCATCCCTGGCCGCCACTGCCGCAGCAACTTCTGCAACAGAGGACACCGCCACTGCTGCTGCCGTCGCCGTGCAGGAGCGCGGGTGCGGCCAGGGATCTTCAGTGTCATCGGAGCCATCAGAGCCTGTGAGGTACGGGGAGCCTGAGGAGCGCTGTGGGCGGTACGATACTCTGTGCATGACACAGGAGATACAGGAGAGGTACGAGGTGGTGGGGCTTGGCAAACAGGGAAAGACACTGCAATATCCAGATTTACCACTAGAGACCCCCAAACCCATAGAGATATTGCCTGAGATCATTGAAACTGCAGATACTGTAGCAAAAGCACAGGACAGAAATATATTGACATCAACAGTAATCAGTGGGTTAATGGAGGGGGGAGAAGATTATGTTTCCCCTAGTTCTAGTCAAAGCTCAATTGTAAATCTGAGCCCAGATATAATACAGCAGAAACATGGAGATGAGGAGATTGATATCAGGACTTTGCTTTTGGCTCTCCCAACCAGGGCAGATTTACAAACATTGGGCTAGATTCAGGTAGGGGCGCGCAATCTAACGGCGGCACAGCGTATCGTATTTACGCTATGCCGCCGCAACTTAAAGGAGGAAGTGCAGTATTCACAAAGCACTTGCTCCGTAAGTTGCGGCGGCGTAGCGTAAATGGGGTCGGCGTAAGCGCGCGTAAGCGCGCGCAATTTAAATGTGTAAGGGGGGCGTGTTTTATGTTAATGCGCCGTCCGTGTACATATCCCAGTGTGCATTGCTCCAAATGATGTCGCAAGGACGTCATTGGTTTCGACTTGAACGTAAATTACGTCCAGCCCTATTCGCGAACGACTTACGCAAACGACGTAAAAAATTCTAAAATAGAAGCGGGAACGATGTCCATACTTAACATTGAGTGCGCCTCATAGAAGCAGGCACAACGTTACGCCGAAAAAGCCTTACGCAAACGACGTAAAAAACAAACGCCGGGCGCACGTACATTTGTGAATCGGCGTATCTAGGTAATTTGCATACTCTCTGCCGAAAACGACGGGAGCGCTACCTAGCGGCCAGCGTGAGAATGCACCCTAAGATACGACGGCGTAAGAGACTTATGCCAGTCGTATCTTAGGCTAATGTCGGCGTATCTTGCTTTCTGAATACAGAAAGTAGATACGCCGGCGCAGCTTTGAATTTACGCGGCGTATCTATGGATACGACGGTGTAATTCTTTGCTGAATCTAGCCCATTGCCAACACCTGCTGATATGAAGCAATTTGTCTCTAGAGTGGAGGAAGATATGGAAGCTTTGGTCGCCAGAGTTGAGGAGACACACCAGAGAGATTTGGAAGCAGTACGAGGAGACATAAAAACACTTTCGGATAAATTAGAAATGAATGAGAGTCGGTTGAGTGTCCTAGAAAATCGGTTTACACATTTAGAGCAGACACAAACACAATATCCGCCAACGTGTAATGACATACAGTTAAAGCTGGAAGAAATTGAGGACCGTAGCCGTCGCAAAAATTTGAGGTTCAGGGGGATCCCAGAAACAATTGAAAGAGAGAAACTGCAAGAGACTATTTATTCAATCCATCTTCAAATAATTGTTACTCCCCCATCCCAAACATTTGAATTCGAACGAGTTCACAGATCACTGGGTCCACGCTCAGTAAATGCAGATAGGCCTAGGCATGTGATTTGCTGTTTCCACCGACATTCAGATAAAGAGGCTATTAGCCCCATTACATGCCAGACTGTGCCCCAGTACATGCCAGACTGTGCCCCAGTACATGCCAGACTGTGCACCAGTACATTCCAGACTGTGCCCCATTACATGCCAGACTGTGCCCCATTACATGCCAGACTGTGCCCTTACCTTATCCCAAGACATGCAGAATCGCGGCCGTATGATTTTTCAAAAACCGCGCCTTCTACGTCTTCTGTTCCGTGATAGGCGGAAACTCTCAGCTTCCCAGGAGGCACTGTGTTCAGTGTTCGCCGAGGACGAGAGGGCCTCCGTGATAGGCGGACACTAATCACAGGACGAGAGGGCCTCAGTGATAGGCGGACACTGAACACAGTGCCTCCTGGGAAGCTGAGTGTTTCCGCCTATCACGGAACAGAAGACGTAGGAGGCGCGGCTTTTGAAAAATCGTACGGCCGCGATTCTGGGATAAGGTAAGGTTAGGTTACCGGTGTATAAGACGACCCCCGACTTTTAAGAAGATTTTAAGGGGTTAGAAAGTCGTCTTATACGCCGGAAAATACGGTATGCCTGATCTCTCAGGGCTACCATTCAGCGGAGAGCAATACTGCGCCCCCTATTAGATATCATTAAAAAATGTGGTGGGACGTACCGCTGGGGATACCCGCTCTCTTTAGCAATTAAGAAAAATCAGCAATCCTTCCCTCTTAAACAACCCACAGACTTACCAGAATTGTTTACATTTTTGGAAGTAGATTCTGTGGAAGTGCCAGACTGGCTACAATTTATTCATAATTTTTCTAAACGAATAAAAAATGTGGCTATAAATAAAATAACGCCAACCCAGAAAAAAGAAGGGGGGGAAGATACCTGGGTCCATCTGAAGTGAAATAGAGAATATGAAGAATACCCCTGATATAAAATAGTGTTTTTTTATGTCCCAACTTTTTTTTTTCAGGAGGGATTTTTCGATTTTTTGTTTTTTAAATCATTTAAATAAAAGTTGGATTTATTTATTTCCCTTCCCAATCCCTCTATTTGTGAAAAAATGTCCGTTAAGGACCATTTATATCTTGTTTAAGGGGCGGTGAGAGGGAAGAAGGAAGGGCTAAGGGAAGAGAAAAAAGGGGAAAGGGAAGAAATGGTAAAAGAAAGGGAGGGAACAGTAAATGGTGATGAATTTAGGTGAAGGATAACTGGATATTATTTTGAGGGTTTCTGCTCCCCCCCCCTTTTTTTTTTTTTTTTCAAAACATGTCCCAACTTTTTTTTCAGGAGGGATTTTTCGATTATTTTTTTTTAAATCATTTAAATAAAAAATGGATTTATATGTCCCTTCCCAATCCCTCTATTTGTGAAAAAAATGGCCGTTAAGGACCATTTATATGTTGTTTAAGGGGCGGTTAGAGGGAAGAAGGAAGGGTTAAGGGAAGAGAAAAAGGCAAAGGGAAGAAATGGGAAAAGAAAGGGAGGTAACAGTAATATTAAGTGGTGATGAATTTAGGTGAAGGATAACTGGATATTATTTTGGCCGTTTCTGGCCCCCCCTCCCCTTTTTTTTTTTGGAACGTAGGGCATAATATTTTGATCAAGGAAGTGTGCTATGTTTATAGGGGATTGGACAATTGATATTTTAATGATACTCTATAAACTTACTGATGGGTAGATTTGTGTTCCTCTACCTAACTTTGGCTATTATACATCAAAACACGCTTCTGGCGGTACTCCCAGTTTAAATCTAATTTTCAAAGACCGTCTGGTATTTTGGCCCGCTCTTTATGGGGGGCCATATGAGATATTATATTTGCGGAATAAAATTTATATTTTGATAGAGAATCTTTGCTATAAACGTTAAAGATTAGTTTTCGGGAATTGAAGAAGAAGTAAGGAAGATGTAACCGCCGGGGAGAGAGCGGAGGAACATGAATGTGCAATGATTAGAAGATAGATATATGTTTTGTTAGAGTTTTAGTGGATTGCCCGGAGCCTACGAGAGATGGAGTTGGAAGAAGGAGATAGGGTAGCGTTGAGCGTTTTTTTTTGGATATAAATAAAAAGTAATAAGGTGATTGGCTTAAATATAAAGTGGATATATACGTTATAGAAGATTAACTACAGATGGTAAATGTAGTAAACTCAGAGCCGGGGTGGATAAGAGGTTAGGTCTGAGCCCCCTGGTCATCTTGTGCCAAAACCTCCAATTAGGTTTTACCCACTGAAGTCACAGTCAGGTGGCTCAGTTTTGGGTGCGCCCGATTGGGCCTAGAGGGGAGGGAGGGATTAGAAGGTGTTAGGAAGAGGCGTATAGGTAGGTTTGGGTGGGGTGCTTCCCCCCCCTTTTTTTTTTCTTTTTCATTTTTTTTTCTTTTTTGTCAGTGTTGTCTGAAAAATGGAAGAGGTGAAGATTACCTCCTTGAATGTTAAGGGTCTTAATGTCCCAGAGAAAAGGAAAATGTTGCTGAACGATTTGAGGCGATCCGGGACAGATGTAGCCTATGTACAGGAAACACACTTTAAGGCAGGTAGACTCCCTCTTCTTCAAAATAGATTTTTCCCTTGTGTGTATCATGCTCCAAATCAACAGGCTAAATCTAAGGGGGTCTCAATATTAATATCTAATCGAGTGCCATGGTGCTTAGTGGACAAACGGGTCTACCCGTTTGTCCACTAAGCACCATGGCACTCGATTAGATATTAATATTGAGACCCCCTTAGATTTAGCCTGTTGATTTGGAGCATGATACAATGGGAGCATTGGAAACATTAAGGTAACATTAGCAACAATCTATGTACCAAATAAACAGCAGGACCAGTTTGTTAAAAAAAAATCTTTCAAAACTAAGGGATTTTATAGAGGGGAGATTGATTCTGGGAGGGGACATCAACATCCCCCTAGATCCTAGAATCGACACCTCCTCAGGAACTTCAGCTGTCCCTTGTCGGGTCAGAAGAAGTATACTACAAAAAAATGCATGAAATACAAGTGGTAGATGCCTGGAGGACTTTACATACAGAAGAACGAGATTATACTTTTTTTTCCAACCCACATCAAGTGTACTCGCGTATTGACATGTTTTTGATCCCACACTATTTAATTTCAGACGTTACAGAAATCCTCATCGGAAATATAACATGGTCGGACCATGCTCCGGTTTCGTTGTGTCTCTCCCTGGCTAACCTGGCCACTCAACGTAAGGGATGCTGGCTATTGAATGAAAGCCTTCTTCAAAATCCTGAAGTAAGAGACGATGTATCTAAAGAAATGATAGCATATTTTCAGATAAACGACATTCCTGAGAGTGACCCAGGTATGATTTGGGAGGCACACAAGGCCGTGATCAGAGGAATTTTAATCAAACATGGAGCAATTTTGAAAAAGAAAAGGGAAAAACAGACTAAAGAATTATTAGATGAGATCCAGGCCTTAGAAACACAGCATAAAAAGATACAGACAGCATCAGTAGGTAGGGAGCTGGGACATCTGAGGAGACAACTGTCAGAGATTTTACGGTTTAAAGCAAAAGCCCTAATCCAACAAGGGAAAAAAATAGAGTATGAAATAGGAGATAAATGTGGCAGATTGTTAGCAGGGAAAATTAAAGAAAAGAATAGGTCAACTTATATATCACAAATAAAAGATAAAGAGGGACATTTAAAACAGATACCTAAAGATATTGCCCAGACATTCGGGAAGTATTAGGCTTCATTTCCATGGACGTTTTTACAGCCACTTTTCTGAGCGTTTTTGCAGCTTAAAAATGGCTCTCCATGTTAGTCTATGGCCTCATGCTCACCATGAGGTTTTTGAGCTGTAGATGGCTGAGACGTTTTTAAGCTGCAAAAAAAGCCAGGACCAGTGCGTTCTGAAGCTCCAGCTTTAGAGCTATAAAAACGCCAGACGTTAAAAACCGCTCAAAAACGCACAAAGACGCTACCGCTGCGTTTTTGAGCTCCAGCAAAAAAAAAAAAACACATGGACAGGCGTTTTTAAGCTGTAAAAAAGGCTAAAAAAGGTGGCTGTAAAAACGTCCATGGAAATTAAGCCTTATGCTACCTTGTATAATTTTCCACACGCTACTTCCCCTCAGTCCAGGATAGCAGAATATCTAACCTCGACAGGTATGACGTGATTACCCTCACCAGCCCGTTTTAGTCTGGACATTCCTATTACAGTAAAAGAAGTGACTGAAATATTAAAATCATTCAAATCTGGAAAATCTCCTGGTCCTCATGGCTTTACTATAAGTTACTACAGAGAATTTTCCGAGTTGCTAAGTAAACAAATGACAAAAGTCTTTAATGCGGTGGGTCTGACTTCCACATTCCCTATGGATACCATGAGAGCATATATTACGTTAATTCCAAAAGAGGGGAAGGACCCAGCAGATTGTGCAGGTTACAGACCCATCTCGTTACTGAACACAGATTTAAAAATATTTACGAAAATATTAGCAACCAGAATACAATCATGGATCCCCCAAATAATAGATTTAGACCAAGTAGGGTTCGTCCCCACGAGAGAAGGTAGGGATAACACAACAAAAGTTCTTAATTTGATTAATCAGGTAAACGATAAAAAAATACTGTGTGTATTTTTGAATACAGACGCGGAGAAGGCATTTGATAGGGTAGACTGGCGGTTCTTATTTGAGGTGCTGAAACAAATAGGAATGGGAGAACGAATGATTAGCTGGATTAAAAGTGTTTATACGAACCCTCAAGCGGTTATAAAGGCAAATGGGGTCTTTTCTCAACCCTTCAGCATCTCGAATGGTACTCGCCAGGGCTGCCCCCTCTCACCCCTTCTCTTCGTTCTCTCTTTGGAACCATTGTTGAACAGAATTCGCCTGAATCCGGATATACAGGGTATTAGGGTTGGGGAAGGAATCCACAAGGCTTTTGCTTATGCGGATGATATGCTTTTTTCAGTAACCGAGCCTCTCCCTACTTTGCTGGGTGAGATTGAGAAATATGGCACTCTCTCTAATTTAAAAATAAATCAGACTAAATCTGAGGCCATGAGCATGTCACTATCCCCTCTTTCCCGGGATTCCATTCGGGCAAATTTTTGTTTTAAATGGAGTCCAATGCTTAGATACTTGGGCACAAATATTCCATCAAAAGAAAAGGACATTTTTAAAATGAATTTTTTACCAATGTATAATATATTACGAGCCCTACTTGACAAATGGCGACTTGGTTTCCATTCTTGGTTTGGCCGCATTAGTATAATTAAAATGTCCGTTCTTCCGAAAATTTTGTATTTACTTCAGGCACTACCAATTGGGATTCCAGTGACTTTTTTGCGTCAGATACGTAGTTTATTTATGAATTTTATCTGGGCCGGGAAACGTCCTAGGATTAAAAGAGATCTGTTGACTATGCCTAAGAATCTTGGTGGAATGGGGGTTCCAGATATATTTAAGTATTATTATGCAGTACATCTATCTAGATTAGTGGACTGGTGTAGACATATTAGATCTAAGAGGTGGGTTGACATAGAACAGCAGCTGAGCACAGTTCCTTTAGGTAGAGCACCTTGGTGCTATACAGTATTACCGGCTCCTCTTAAAAATCACCCTATAATTGGCACAACACTAAAAATTACTGCACGTACATGTCAAAACGGGAACTTTTCCACAGTGCGATCACCTTTGTTTCCCATATTGGGGAACCCAAGTTTTAGTCCGGGTAATGAAAGAGGATCTTTCCGGTTATTAATAGAGAAAGGAGTATATCAGGCCTCACATTTTATTATATCAGAAAACTGGCCATCGATTAAAACATTAACACAAATAGGAGGTCCTTTTGAAGTCAATATCTGGCAGGCGTTACAATTAAGTCATTTTTTTAGATCATTAGGACCGGGAAGTAATTTTCATCGTCAGTTAACAATCTTTGAGTCGTACTGTAATGATTTAGAACCACTAGCCCGAGGGATCTCTAAAATGTATGGACTATTAAATAAACTTAGAGAGGATCAGGAGATACCAGGCCTTAACAAATGGGAGAAGGACCTAGACAGGACCTTCTCTGCATTACAATGTAAACAGATTATCTTTTTGACGCTAAACTCTTCAATCTGTACACGAACTCAAGAATTAAACTATAAAATCTTGATGCAGTGGTACCATACTGTACTCCAGTACGACTCAAAAAATTCTGCAATGAAAATTCTGACAGATGTTGGAGATGCGGAGAAGAAAGCGGGACATTGATTCATATATTTTGGTTTTGTAAAAAAAATAAGAGTTTATTGGTTGTCAATTATGAGAATCTTGCAAAAAAAATTCTGAGTTAAAAATACCCAATGATCCCGCTTTTTTCCTACTTCACCTATCTGAGATCCCAGTTCAGACTTATCGGAACTCAGTACTGTGCCATTTGGTGAATGCAGCTAAAGCAGGTATACCCCTACGGTGGAGGGATACTACGCCACCAACAGTTTTAGAGTGGATAAATAGAGTTAGAGATATAGAAGCTATGGAAGACCTAGTTCTCTCAGCTAAGGGTAAAAATAAACAATACAAAGAAACGTGGAAGAGCTGGAATTTGTTTAAAAATTCAGATGAGGGGAAAAGATTAATGACTGAACCTGATTAATGAAGAATCGGATACGCGCAGGGAATTATAATCTATATATATAAAACTCAACGTGTGTGTGTGTGTATGTATGTATGTTCCAGCATCACGTCCAAACGGCTAAAGATATTAACATGAAACTTGGCACACATGTTACTTATATGTCAGTAACAAACATAGGATAGGTGGTTTAACCCTTACCCACCCCCATTTGCCATGGTCAGGGTTTTCCTTTAAAGTCCCATTCAACTCTATGGGAAATACATGTTACTTCATAACTTCCAAACGGCTGTAGATATTTCGATAACACTTGGTCACATGTTACTTATATGTCCACTTAAACTATAGGATAGTTAATTTATCCCTTAACTACCTCCATTTGTGAGGGTCGGGGTTTTTGTTTAAAGTCCCATGCAAATCAATGGGAAATGTATGTTCCCACCAGGGCCGTTTGAAGGAATTTGGGGGCTCCAAGCAAAATGGATATGGAGGCCCCCCCCCCCCCCCCCGCAAAGCCTACAGCGATACAGTTTAAGTTCAGTGCAAATACTGCTTTTTGAGTTCTCCCTTCCTCCCTATGTTCTTTTTACTCCACCCCCCACCGTACCACGCGGCAGAAGATTCAGTTTCCTGTTCCCGGCTGGACTGAAAGGAAGTGAGCACTCAGTGTGCACTTCCTGTCAGTATGGCCAGAAACAGGAAACTGAATCTTCTGTACCGCGCGGTACCCGGCTGGACTGACAGGAGGAAGGAAGAGGAGCTCGGCCATGCTACAAGGAAGGGGAAGTGGCGAGAGAGGCAGCAGTACTGCAGGCAGGGGCGTTGCTAGGTCTACAAAAGATGTGGGGCTAGAGCCCATAGCAGCGAAGTAAAAAAGTCATACGCATGTATATAATACACACACACATACATATATATATTTTCACACATATATACACACACATTGCAAAGGCTGCGGACATGGTACAGGGGTCAGAGGCTGCGGACACGGTACAGGGGTCAGAGGCTGCGGACACGGTACAGGGGTCAGAGGCTGCGGACACGGTACAGGGGTCAGAGGCTGCGGACACGGTACAGGGGTCAGAGGCTGCGGACACGGTACAGGGGTCAGAGGCTGCGGACACGGTACAGGGGTCAGAGGCTGCGGACACGGTACAGGGGTCAGAGGCTGCGGACACGGTACAGGGGTCAGAGGCTGCAGACACGGTACAGGGGTCAGAGGCTGCGGACACGGTACAGGGGTCATCATAACATACAGTGTCATCGTTACTTTATGGTATGTGACAAGGCTGGGGTCACAGTGGAGGGAGAGAGCATGGAAACAGGTAGGTGAAAGAGGCTTCCCTCCTCCCCCCCACACTGCAAGAATGGACTTTATCCTAATTTCCTGGAGAGGGGCTGTATTACTGCACCACATCCTTTGCCGTTTTTGTGCAAATTCATGAATATGTTAGAAATATACTGGGACTTTCGAGGTGCTACAGAGATATTCTACATACACATATATTAAAAATAATTAATTTGGAAAAATGCATCTATGTATGTAGTACCTGAAAAATCCCATTATATTTCTAACATATTCAAGAATTGTACTTTCACTTTCACCATGCCTGCCCTGCTGAGGTACAGGACAAGTTTAAAGTACAGATCTATACAGTGTGGAAGGCAGAACAAGTGTGACTCACAGGAGAAGAATGCAGTCTGCCATCCGTCCTGTTATCTTGCTTTGGGGAGCTCCGGTGTCTTCTTTATAGATAGCAATGATCGCCACTGTGCTGTCCTGCTTGCTCTGTCCTCCCCCCGGGAGGGGAGGAGGGGGGGAGACTCGGGTACTGCCTGACACACACACACAAGCATGGAAGAGATCGAGTTTCTCCTTTCTGTACAGCTCGCTGCCTGCTCCTCACTTGTCCATATGAGCAGTGACAATGTCCAGGCTCCTGGGTCTCCTCCCTCGCTCAACTCGGTGTCCAATGAGCGCTAGTTGTCAGCGCTGACATTTCCCATCCCTCCAGCCAGCTCCTCTCCTGCTCAGGACTCAGATTTGGCGCCACAAATTCAGCTTCTCTGGAGCCAATGAGAGAGCAGGGGTGTGAATTAAAGGCGGAAGCCTCCCCTGCAGTTAGAATAGCGAGCGATTCTCTCCCTTCTATAATGACACACAGCACCCGATAAGAGACGCTGGGCTATTAATCACATAATCGGGGCAACAGCCCTGCTTGGGGGCCCCCGGCCAGCTCGGGGCCCCCAGCAATTGCTTGCTTTGCTTGTCCTGTTCCGACGGGCCTGGTTCCCACATAACTTCTGTACGCCTGGAGATATTTCAATAATACCTGGTACACATATTACTTATATGCCAAATAAAAATATATGACAGTTACATTAATCCTTACCTACACCCTTATATAAAAGATGGGTATATTTATATTACTATGATTTTCCTCCCCAAAAGGTTAAGATAGGAAGACCGGGCAACGCCGGGTATTCAGCTAGTGTAAAATATAATATGAAGGATAAACCGACTTTCCTGTGGATTTAAGGGAGGGAGAGGATGGGGTTCCCCTTCTCTCTCCCCCTCTTTTATCTTTTTTTCTTTTATTTTTTTTTTTCTCTTTTTTTTTTCTCTCGCCTTTTTGGGGGGGGGGGGGGGGGGGGTGGGAAAGGGCAGATGCATCACTTGTCTCTGTGAGAGAGAGTGAGGACTAAGAAAAGGGTTAGAGTGGGAAGATTTAGTGAGGGAGTTTATGGGAGGGTCCAGAGCGAATATGTATGTATTTTTTTTGTCAAGAGGATTGTATTCATGTTTGTTTTTGGCAGTGTATTTGCCCTGTGCCTTTCCATATGCTGTTTTATGTAAAGAAAATAAAAAAACAAAAAAACATATAAAGTACAAAAAAAAATCTCAATAAGCGTTTATTGGTTGGTTTGCGCAAAATTTATAGCGTTTACAAAATAGGGGATAGTTTTATTGCATTTTTATTATTTTTTTTTTTACTACTAATGGCGGCGATCAGCGATTTTTTTCGTGACTGCGACATTATGGCGGACACTTCGGACAATTTTGACACATTTTTGGGACCATTGTCATTTTCACAGCAAAAAATGCATTTAAATTGCATTGTTTATTGTGAAAATGACAGTTGCAGTTTGGGAGTTAACCACAGGGGGCGCTGAAGGAGTTATGTTTCACCTAGTGTGTGTTTACAACTGTATGGGGGTGTGGCTGTAGGTCTGACATCATCGATTGTGTCTCCCTATAAAAGGGATCACTCGATCGATGCAGCCACCACAGTGAAGCACGGGGAAGCCGTGTTTACATACGGCTCTCCCCGTTCTTCAGCTCCGGGGAACGATCGCGAGGGGGTGTCTAGAAACGAATAGCCGCCCCTTCATCCCGGATTGCTCCCAGACGATTTTCCGACCGCCGCATGTACCGGAGGGGGGGGGGGGGGTACCGATCGGACCCCCGACCCACGTCTAGGCAGGGACGTATGGGTACGCCCATCTGCCTGTACATGCCATTCTGTGGACGTATATGTAAATGCGGCGGTCGTTGAAGTGGTTAAATAACGATTCCACTCTTAGCAAACTGAACAAAATATGTTCTCTCCAGTGACTGCTCTTTGTGTACAGGGGTCCACTTTTCTTCTGCTCTTGAGGGATAACCTTTCTTCCAGCGCAGCAAGCTGTAGACGTATTTCTGACACTCAGAGGAAGCAAAATAATAGATAAGAGGATCCAGACAACAATTTATACTGCTAAAACTGGAAGAGAGGATATAGGCAATATACAGAGAGAAATCATAATTATCAATCACCTGCTTGTAGTGAATTAAATAGATGACATTGGTGGGGCCAAAGCAAAGGACAAACACACACAGAACAACCACGGATAGACGGATAGCCCGGGATCTCTTATGGGTGCGATCAAATTTGGATCTGCTGAGACTGCAGATAATTCCAACATAACAAAAAGTTGTAATGAATAACGGTAAGAAATTAAAAAGTGAGAAAACAGTGCGGAAATACTGAAAATTGAAAAAAAAATAAACCCCAAAATGCTGAATATCATGGCACATTGTGTTATTTAGCATAGGAAATACCATGGTTTGTTCTCTTATGAGAAGAGGCACGGTGCTGGCCAATGAGATGACCCAGATGACACCGCACGCCACCCAGGCTCGGGAAACTTTGCGCCAGGATACGGACCGCATTGGGAAGACTACGGCCAGGAAACGGTCGACGCTGATACTTGTCATGAGCAGGACGGAGCAGTACATGTTACAGTAAAATGCAGTTGTAACAAAGCGACACATTCCTTCCCCGAAGATCCAGTTAGATCTCAAGAATCTGTAGACAATATAAAAAGGCAGTGTGCTAATGAGGAGGACGTCTGCGGCAGCGAGGTTCAGCATGTAGACCGTAGTTGGCGTCTTGACCTTCACCTTCATCAGGAATACGACGATCGCCATGATATTGAGAGGAAGAGCCACAAGGAACACAACAGTATAGATTGATGGGGCAAGAATGGTCACACTCCAGTGCCTGCTGGAAATACTTATCGCCTGATAAATTGCTGCACGGCTATCTGGAAAACAAAACAACATAATCAACATGAAAAAAAAAAAAACTAGATACACTGGACCGGATTCAGATAGGTTAGCGGATCTTTAGATCCGCGTAACCTATCTGATTTACGATCCGCCGGCGGAAGTTTTTGAGGCAAGTGCTTAATTCAGAAAGCACTTACCTCAAAACTTGCGGCGGCGTATCGTAAATCCCCCGGCGGAATTTGAATTCCGCGGCTAGGGGGCGTCTACAATTTAAATCAGGCGCGTCCCCGCGCCGATCGAACAGCGCATGCGCCGTCCGCAAATTTGCCCAGCGTGCATTGCTCCAAATCACGTCGCTAGGACGTCATTGGTTTCGGCGTGAGCGTAACTTGCGTCCAGCTCTTTTCTGGATAGACTTACGCAAACGACATAAAAATTCAAAACTCGGCGCGGGAAAGACGGCCATACTTAAGATAGGATACCCCTCACATAGCAGGGGTAACTATACGCCGGAGAAAGCCGAACGCAAGCAACGTAAAAAAAAGCGACGGGCGGGCGTTCGTTTCTGAATCAGCGGATATCCTCATTTGCATATTTGTCGCGTGTAAAAAACGAAACGCCACCTAGCGGCCGGCCTGGATTTGCAGCCTAAGATCCGACGGTGGAAGTCACTTACACCTGTCGGATCTTAGGGAGATCTATACAGAACCTGATTCTATGAATCAGCCGCATAGATCCGACCGTCTGGAACTCAGAGATACGACGGCGTATCAGGAGATACGCCGTCGTATCTCTATCTGAATCCGGGCCACTGATCTTTTCTTTTCTGGCAGGGAAGGGGTTAACACAAGGGGGCAATCAAGGGGTTAATTGTGTTACCTAGGGAGTGATTCTAACAGTAGGGGGAGGGGACTCACAAGGGGAGGAGACCATTCGGCGTTCCTCTGTACTGGGAACACACGTGGACGTGGATCTGTTTACACACACAGATCCACGCTCCTGCTGTGTTAACGGTAATCGCAGGTGCCCGGTGGACATCGCGACTGCCAGGCATGCGCACCAGGCTCCTAGATGGCTGGGAAGCCCAGGACGTCATATGATGCCCGCCCATGATGGAAGATCCCTCCTGAGGATGTAATTTGACTATGGGCGGGATGGGAAGTGGTTAAAGTGGATGTAAACCCTCCATACACCCAGTGAAGTGAACAGCCTCAGATGATACACAGGGATGAACCAAATCTCCCTACATAAGTTTTATATGTTCATTTGCTGTCTTCACATTTATATACTGTTTAGAAAGTTCAGATTGTGTTAGGAAATTTTCTCTTCCTGTTTAACACCTAGTGTGGTGTCTGGGCATACAGCCAAGATAGATACAATTGCTGATTGGAGGAAAGGCACACACCCCCTCTCATCATAGGCAGAGGCCTCGTACACACGACCGAGTTTCTCGGCAAAAAACAGCAAGAACCTTGCTGGGAGATATTTTTTTGCCGAGGAAACCGGTCGTGTGTACATTTTCGTTGAGGAAACTGTCGAGAACCTTGACGAGCCAAAAAGAGAGCAAGTTCTCTATTTTCTCGACGGGAGTCTGATTTGGCTCGTCGAGATCCTCGTCGGGCTGGTTTTCAACGAGAAACTCGGATGTCTGTATGCTATGAAACCCGCGCTTGCTCAGATTAAAGTATGAGACGGGAGTAAAAGTAGCATTTGTAATGGAGATAACACATTTTTAAAGCTGTAACAGACTGAAAAGTGCAAATCGTCTCTTACCAAACTTTTATTTAACACGCAAACACATGAAATTAGCAAAAGCAGCCCCAAGAGTTTAGCCAGTGGAATCGAACTTCCCCTGCCGTTGTATGTGTTGTATGTCACCGCGTTTAAGAACGAGGAGATTTTGGCTTTACAGTGTGTACGCAAAGCAAGCTTGTCGAGTTCCTCGACAAGCCTAACAAGGAACTCGACGAGGAACTCGATGTATTTCATCCGTCAAGTTTCTCGGTCGTGTGTACGAGGCCAGAGACTCTCAAGCCCCATACACACTATCAGTTTTCCTGATGGTTTTCTCTTCAGGTTTACCAAAACCATCTAATATGAGGTCAAACCTTAAGCGTTTCAATTTGAATGCAATCAGGCAGGTCCTTGTACTACATGGTTTTGGTAAACCTGAAGAGAAAACCATTAGGAAAACGGATAGTGTGTATGGGGCTTCCGAGGTGTTTTGTAACAGAGCCAGCTCCTTGCTAATCTATTTATAGCAACCTCCCCGGACAGAAATTTCAGGCTGCCTTTATCTGATGTGTCTGAGAATTTGTCAGGAGTTCTCAGGCTGATAACAGAGGAACAGTTCAGGAGAGAGCAATGGGACTTTGAAGATAGATAGCGAAATACTGCAGATATATGTGCCCAGCTCAAATTTCATGAATTGGGTTTACATCCACTTTAAAGTGGTTGTACACCCTGTACAACCACTTTTCCCTACAGGTCATCCTACTGTATATTAAGGCTTACCTGTAGGTGCTCGAAAAATCTCCTAAACCGGGGTACAATAATGATGGGCGCCAATGTCTACACCACATGTGCCATAGACAACGGCGCAGGTGCACTTTCTAAAGGAGGTCATGCCGTGACCGGCGGCTCCCACACGCATGCATCATCGCAGCTCCAGACCCCTTCACGCCGATATACGCAGAATGGCGCGGCTGGGCACAATCACGTACCTGTACGTCCTCTTTAAGAGCCCAGCCGTGGGGTCACGAGCGCGCCGCCGGCGGCGAACCCGGTCTGAAGCTCCGTGACCGTGCCTGCGGGACCCGCGGACCCGATCGACGCCGGTGTCCCGCGATCGGTCACAGGAGCTGAAGAACGGGGAGAGGTGTGTGTAAACACACCTTCCCCGTTCTTCATTGTGGCAATGTCAGTGATCGTCTGTTCCCTGAAATAGGGAAAGACGATCCAATGACGTCACACGTCCAGCCCCGCCCCCCTACAGTTAGAAACACATATGAGGTCACACGTAAGCCCTACAGTGCCCCCTAGTGGTTAACTCCTAAACTGCAATTGTCATTTTCACAGTAATCAGTGCATTTTTATAGCACTTTTCGCTGTGAAAATGACAATTGTCCCAAAAATGTGTCAACAGTGTCCGATGTGTCCGCCATAATGTCGCAGTCACGAAAAAAAATGCTGATTTCCGCCATTAGTAGTAAAAAAAAAATAATAATAAAAATGCCATAAAACTATCCCCTATTTTGTAAACGCTATAAATTTTGCGCAAACCAACCGATAAACGCTTATTGCGATTTTTTTTTTACTAAAAATAGGTAGAAGAATACGTATCGGCCTAAACTTAGGGAAAAAAAATGTTATATCTTTTTTGGGGATATTTATTATAGCAAAAAGTAAAAAATATAGATTTTTTTTCAAAATTGTCGCTTTATTTTTATTTTTTTCCAAAAAAAAAAAAAAAACCGCATAGGTGATCAAATACCACCAAAAGAAAGCTCTATTTGTGGGGAAAAAAGGACGCCAAATTTGTTTGGAAGCCACGTCGCACGACCGCGCAATTGTCAGTTAAAGCGACGCAGTGCCGAACCGCAAAGTTCCTTAACCTGCATAATGGTCCGGGGCTTAAGTGGTTAAGCAGTGGACATGGGTTATGGAACAATAATTGATTGATAATTGTAGTAGGATTATTGATGAATGGGTAAAACCAATTATCCATTTTAGCCTGTGAATTTTTTTCTGAAGGCTCAAACTTGTGTTGCATACAAAACACAAAATTCTGACCACCAAGAACACGGTGATGTACAACACTGTAACGAGCCTAGAAAAATGAAGGTCAATAATTCCAAGCATGCGTCGATTTGATTGAGAGCATGCGTGTTTTTTTGTGCGTCGGAATTGCATACAGAAGATCGGAATTTCCGACAAGAACTTTTCTTGTCGGAAAAAAAATTGAGAACCAGCTCTCAAATTTTTGTTGTCGGAAATTCCGACAGAAAAAGTCAGATGGAGCGTACACACGGTCGGTATTTCCAACCAAAAGCTCACATCGAACTTTTCTTGTCGGAAATTCCGACCGTGTGTACACGGCATTACAGCTGTATTCGATTTTTTTTTTTTTTTTACACTAGACGATCTGCAGGCCCCATCTCAGAGCAAATAATTTTGACTTTTGAGTCAACAGAATACTGGTACCAAAGACAAAAAAAGAAGCAAAACTTGTAGATACTGTATGTTTGATGCGAATGTCGTAATGTTTTGAATTTGAAAAAATAAATAAAAAATCTGATACGTTACTTACCATAGATAATAAATGTGGATTCATCATCTGCAAAAGTGTCAGGGTAAAGTGTTAGAGGATCACAAAATAAGAAATATACCATTTGGGATTTTCTTTTACACATATTTTGCAATAAAAAAATAAAAACATTTCCTATTCATTCTAATACAAACTTCTAGAGCAATGAGGGGTACATTGATTGATCAAACCCATGTTACGTGGCCCCATGTACACGGGATGCCGGTGCAAACTCTGCTGAACAATTTTTTTTTAAAAGCTGAAACCGGTGTTTAGAAACGCCTGTTTTGCCACGATTGCAGCCGCGTTTAGCAGCGTTTTACAGCGTTTGCGTCTATAAGCGTTTAGTTAACCGCTTGCCGACCAGCTGCCGCCGTTATACGGCGGCAGGTCGGCTCGGCTGCGCGAGATCACGTAATATTACGTCATCTCGCGAATCAGCCAATAGGCCACCAGGTCAATAGCCACAGGTGGGTTTCCAGCAATGGTGAGGCCTGTGCGATGATTTGCTTAAGTCGACCGATTTTATAGACCAGATGAAATCATAGGTGGATGCAGTGCTCTGAAGAAGCACATTGCGAAACATGTTGGCTCCCTGCATAATCAAGCATCTCATTTTGTGCATCAAGCATCTACTCATTGTCTAAATATGTAATTTGATTGTGCTATTTTTAAATTATACTATTTAATAAATTTATATTTTCTGAAAGAATTTTGTTTTGTGTGCTCGGCTTAATAACAGACATATTATCTCAAATTAAAGTCCCATCATTCTTGAGAGAGCCTAGTCTCTCTTATTTCTCTTTTTAAGACAAATGTATCATCATCCCCTAGGCAAAACACATGTAGCACTACCCCCAGAGGAGCTGCTGGATTGTTTTGGGCGGCATGTTACAGTAGGTGACCGCAATGTTGTGTCAATCTCGCTCCCTTTCTCGGCGAAATTGACCACCTATGAGCCCCATCGCGGGAGCCAGCGCCGAGCTGGCTTGCCGCGATAGAGACAAAGCCGTCATAGAAGCGACGGGGATCCGACTTGGATTCCCGCCAATTCTAGCTGCGGCATTTGGTATGCATTCCTGAGAGGGAGAACTCCACGCCAATTTTTAAATAAAAATCCGACATGGGTTCCCCCCCCCAGGAGCATACCAGGCCCTTAGGTCTGGTATGGGTTGTAAGGAGACCCCCCCTACGCCAAAAAATCCATTCACTTAGGGTGGGGGGCCGGTATCTGGGGGCCCCCTTATTTGAGGGGGCTCCCAGATTCCGATAAGCCCCCCACCCGCAGACCCCGACAACCAACGGCCAGGGTTGTCGGGAAGAGGCCCTGTCCTTATCAACATGGGGACAGGGTGCTCTGGGGTGGGGGGGCCCCGCAGTGCGCCCCCCTGCCCCAGATCACCCAACCCCCCATGTTGAGGGCATGAGGCCTGGTACGGTTCAGGAGGGGGGGCGCTCGCTCGTCCCCACTCCTTTCCTGGCCGGCCGGGTAGCGTGCTTTGTATACAGGTCTGGTATAGATTGTAGGGGGACCCCCTACGTCGGTTTTTCGGCGTAGGGGGGTCTCCTTACAAACCATACCAGACCTAAGGGCCTGGTATGCTCCTGGGGGGGGAACCCATGTCAGTTTTTTATTTAAAAATTGGCGTGGAGTTTTCCCTCTCAGGAATGCATACCAAATGCTGCAGCTTAAATTGGCGGGAATCCAAGTCGGATCCCCGTCGCTTCTATGATGCGCTCGCTGGAATGTGCTTTGTCTATTCCAGCGAGTGCGAGATGTCGGCACCATGTCGCCGAGAATCAGCGCGATGCTGTCGTGCTAGAAACACATTCTCGGCAACATGTACTGTACCTCTATTTTCTTGCCGTCTAGGGTATCAGATGAGAGCTGAGAAAAAGTTCAATGTCCACACTTTTGACTTCTTTTTCTTTGATTTATTTGCTGAACTTGGTAAAAGAATACAAGTAGTAGTTGAAGAGGTGGAAGGGTAACAGGTAATAGGTTCAGGTGCACAACTTCTGTCCGGAAACACTCCTGCTTCCAGCGACACAGCTTCCGTCGCCACTCTAGCCAGAGTGGGTATTGTGCACTCGGATAGACCTCTCTCAGAAGCCCAGCAGCCAGGATGGTGCACGGAAATTTTGGTAAAGTCTCTGCCACAGACCTTCTCAAAATGGAGACATGTTCGGTCCAAAATCCTCTCAGCACAGGATTCAGCACTGGGATCTTTCCCGATCAACTTCTTGTGAACTTAGAACTGACAGGCGACCATCATTCAGCCTTTCAGTAATGGTGCGGCCTTCGATGAAGTTCAAGGCCTCTCTTGAGATACCAGCCTTGTGCTCGGTGCTCTCCAAGATAGGTTCTTCATCAAGTGGCTTCCTCCCTCGGGACGGACAGCTCAGGACCACTCTGCAAACGTAGTCCCAGTCTGACTACCGGGCCTACTTAGTAAATCACAACTCCTGACCAACGTGGTCCCGGAGCCAGGAACACTTGAACACACATCCCCGGCCAAGAGGGCCACACACTGGGGGTGGTGGGATGACAGACCCAGGATCGACCACGACCCTGAACTAATGACGTCTGTCCCTTAAGTACTCCTCCCCAGCATGAACAGAGGAACGATCAATCCCCACTGATTGGCTGCCGATGGGGAACACCCAAAACACCTTGACCTGACTGCTGCTACCCTCGGCCTGGGGTGGTAATGGCACCCGAGACAACAATAGTGGTCACTCACAGTACAGCCATGGCTGGAACAGAGGCCCAAATTTGGTGAAAAATCATACAGTCTGAGTCAACTAACCCTCAGACTACCCTCTAAATTTAAAGCAGCGCCAGCTAAAAAGTAGCAGGCCACTACACAAATAAATACCCAATGCTGAGACGGGGGGCACAGTGCAAGGGTACATTTTTCCCCTGGGGTTTAGTTTTGAAGTGAGAAGGCCAGGGCCCAAACACTGCATCAGAAAATGCCCGACATAAGAATAATAATGTAAACCAAATAAAGTTGTCAATCCATTAAAAAAAAAGAAAAATGTGACAAACAACTTGATAAGACAACTCTGCAGTTTGGTGATCCTCTCTATAATGAGGAGATACACAATGATCGCAATGACTGAAAGATGCAGATAGAATGCTACATAATGAGTGTCGATATCGTCACCCTAGTGTGGCTTACCTCTTCTGATATTGTCCCGATCCAGTTCAAAGCCCTGAGCCTTGAAATCCATGAGCACGACGCTCACTATGGGACTAACCCTAAACATCACTTCTTTGCGGGTTATTGAATGTCCAAGTGGGGTAACCAAGGCTTCTATTGACTCATAGGCGAATATGAAGGGCCCCTCTGTAAAGCAAAGAAAGATAGAAAGTTCACATCTGAGCATGACTGGCAAGTTTTGAAAGATAAATGATGTGTGGTCGGGGGGGGCTGGACAAAGACAGTAGGGTTGGTCATGGCTAGAGCTTGTATACAGAGTGAACAGTGCTGGAACTGCCTAGACTAATTTACAAGCAGGTAGATTTGCGCCCTCTTATGGAGGCGCAGCGTACCGTTTTAACGCTACGCCTCCGTAAATCACGTGCGCTACGCTTCATTCACGAAGCAGTAATTTGCGCGGGCGCTCCGTAAAAATGGCCGGCGTAAGCGCGCGTAATTTAAATGATCCCGTAGGGGGCGTGGATCATTTAAATTAGGCGCGTTCCCGCGCCGAACGTAGTACGCATGCTCCGTCGGGAAAGGACGTCATTTGATTCAACGTGAAAGTAAATGGCGTCCAGCGCCATTCACGATTCACTTACGCAAACAACGTAATTTTTAAAAATCGCGACGCGGGAACAACGGGTATACTTAGCATTGGCTGCCCCTGCTAATAGCAGGAGCAGCCTTACGCAGAAACCGACGAAACACAAACAACGTAAAATGCGTACGCAGGGCGCGTGTACGGTTGTGAATCGGCGTGAGTATGCAATTTGCATACTCTACGCTGACCACTACGGGAACGCCACCTAGCGGCCATCGTAAGAATGCAGCCTACGATACGACGGCATAAGAGCCTTATGCCAGTCATATCTTAGGCTGCAGTCGGCGTAACCAGCTTTCTGAATACAGAAATGTCGTTACGCCGGCGCAACTAAGCAATTGCGCTGCGTAACTATGGATACGCAGACGCAATTGCTTACTGAATCCACCCCAAGGAATATAATTAAGAAGACTACAAATCCTCAAGTGAATCATCAAAGAGGATTAATGCGGAATAATGAAAAATTGAAAATTCTTTATTGGAAAATATACACTATATAAGAACATGAAACACCTTCACCATTTCAATAATAAAATATGACAATGTTGTCACCACAGACTGGCAGAGGCAACAAACATGCCTTCATCCCCATACATACCGTGTTTCCCCGAAAATAAGCCCGGGTCTTATATTAATTTTGGCAACACACAGTAGGGCTTATTTTCGGGGTAGGTCTTACCATGTAATGTGCCGTCTTCTCTCCCCCTCTCTCTCCCTGCCTGATAGGAATCTCCAGTGTGAACCGCGTTAAAATGCTTGTAAAATCCTATAATCCACTCTGTTACAGGAGTATATAATGTACAATGTGTGTGTTTCTGTAATATACTGTATTTATCGGCGTATAACATGCACAGGCGTATAACACGCACCCTAACTTTAAGAGGGAAGTTTCAGGGAAAAAACTTTCCAAAGCCCCCTTTGTATAACATGCAGGCACTTTTTACTCTCTATTTTCAGGGTAAAAAAGTGAGTGTTATACGCCAATAAATACAGTAATTGTGTTAAATACCTTTGTTATATCTCCGCTCTACGCTTCTGTGACCCGCCGGACCTCTCTTCCCCGCAATTATATTGTTTCTCAGAAACACACATATTGTACATTATATAATACTGTAATAGAGTGGATTATAGGATGTTACAAGCATTTTAAACTAGGGCTTATTTTCGGGGTAGGGCTTATATTGCAGCCCTCCTGGAAAATAACGTTAGGTCTTATTTTCGGGGTAGGTCTTATTTTCAGGGAAACACGGTACACCATGATCTCAGTATCCAACAAGGGAAGTAGGATTGATCTGTGAAGGAATGGCAAACAGTTCCCAGGTCACAATAGCAAAAATGCTATAGATGTCAGCAGGGCTTTTTTTCTCAGTGAATAGGTGCAGGAACTCCCTCCATCCGAGTCACCTCTTGTGTCCACCCCCTACACACCTCCGAGCACCATTCCTTGAATCCACCCCCTACTCACCTCTGAGCACCATTCTTTGGTTTCACACATTACCCACCTCAGAGCACCATTCCTTGATTCCACCCCCTACCCACCTCTGAGCACCATTCTTTGGTTCCACACATTACCCACCTCAGAGCACCATTCCTTGATTCCACCCCTACTCACCTCTGAGCAGCATTCTCTGGTTCCACTCCCTACCCACCTCCGAGCGCCATTCCTTGGTTCCACTTCATACCCACCTCTGAGCACCATTCCTTGGTTCCATCCCCTGCCCACATCCGAGCACCATTTCTTGGTTCCACCCCCTACCCACCTCTCAGTAATGGATATATAACTAATTATCAATTTATGGTGCTAAGTAATTTGTATGTAATTTGTTAATGATAGGAAGTGAAAAAGATAGGCCATGCCGTGGCCATATTTGGTCAATGATGTCACCAGGATAATTCCACCTTTTTTTTTAGAATCAGGGCCCCAGAAGGGTGAAGACCCAGAAACCTAGTGAAGGAGTGGTGGGAAATCCTTATGATGTGCAGAGCAGTTAAGCCTCGTACACACACACGGTTTTCTCAGCAAAAACCAGCAAGAAAACTGCTGGCAGAGCTTTCTTGCAGAGTAAACCGAGCGTGTGTACGAGGCTTTGAGGTTTCTCATCAAGAAAACTGTCCAGAATCTCAACGAGAAAAATAGAGAACCTGCCGAGTGATCGGACACGGCTGATCATGTGGTAAAGTGTCTCCGTAAGAGACACTTTACCTAGATCGATGTTGCGGGGTGTCAGACTGACACCCCGCAACAACGATCGACGCGATGCGTGCCCCCGGGGGCGCGCAGCGGCTCAATATCCTGAGGACGTCATATGACATCCAGTCAGGATTAAGCAACCACTTTGCCGCCGTCAATCTGTCATTGGCGGGCGGCAAGTGGTTAATGTGTGTTAAAGTCAAAGCAAGTGTAAATGAGCCCTAAGCGCCGGTAACTCTCCAGCATCTAACAAACTCTAATGCCGAGGTCCACACGGTCAGAATTTCCGATGGAAAAGGTCCGATGGGAGCTTTTCATCGGATATCCCGACCGTGTGTATGCTCCATCAGACTTTTTCTGTCGGAATTTTGATGGAGAGCATGTTTTCTATTTTTCCATCAGAAATTCCAATGGGGGTTAGCCCGTTTAAATGTCCGACCGTGTGTACGTGGCATTAATGATCAGTTTTTGGTGGAGTGACCTTGTAACTTGGTTTATCACATTTGAACACAATCTTGGCAGTTTACGGTTGTATTAGGCATATTACCTTCATCTATCATCCACACTTCAATGGCCCCCAGGTGAAAAGAGTTGTTCTTCTTGTTCTGCAAACAAAAGTACAAAAATATTCCACGAATAGAACATTTCACTTCAGGATACTAAGTACCAAACTGTCCATCTTATAATGTCTGATATCTGGAAATCAAAAAACTCCTCCTATTATAAACGGCTTTCCATGACAACTGTCTATCATCACCTCTGTACTCAGAGAACAGTCTGTAATTCTTTAAACATATTCCCCTCTCCCATGTCCCATCTACCCATTACATCCCTCCCCAGTCTGTGTCCTCCATACCTCTATGAACACCAGGCTAAGATCTCCTTCTGGAAATGCTAATATCAGCTCTGCTATGCCGTCATCACAAATCGCAATGGCCTCTGTGATTGGAGGTGATGGGATCGTCATCTGAAGAACACAAAGAACACAAGGATCAGTGCGAGATTGACCGGAGTGATAGCTTAAAATGCTTTTATTGCTTTCTGTCTAAAGCCTCGTACACACGATCGGACTTCCAACCAACTTTTCCGTGGATTTTGGTCCAAAGGGCGTTGGCCGTGAACATTTTTTAGCCAACATTCACCAAACCACGTGTTTTTTCAGCTCTTTACCGCCACCCTTTGGGCAACTTCTGCTATTGTTGGCTGTTGTTTAAAGCGGGGTTCCAACCACAATTAGCATTTTTTAAATATATGTCCTTTCATCCTGCGTTTTTATAGCTAGATTCAGGTAGATGGGCGCATCTTTGAGGCAGCGTAGCGTATCGTATTTACGATACGCCGCCGTAAGTCAGAGAGGCAAGTGCTGTATTCACAAAGCACTTGCCTCCTAAGTTACGGAGGCGTAGCGTGAATGGGCTTGTGTAAGCGCGCCTAATTCAAATGAGGATGAGGGGGCCGTGTTTTATGTAAACTACTCGTGACCCGACGTGATTGACGTTTTTTACGAACGGCGCATGCGCCGTCCGTGGACATATCCCAGTGTGCATTGCTCCAAAGTACGCCGTTCCGACGTGAACGTAAATTACGTCCAGCCCAATTTGCGTACGACTTATGCAAACTACGTAAAAAGATAGGCCTGTTCCGACGTCCATACCTTGCATGGGAATGCGCCACCTAAGGAGCAGCTTTATCTTTACGCCGGCGTATCTCTAACGTAAACAACGTAACTAATTGCGACGGGCGCACGTACATTCGTGAATCGGCGTATCTAATCATTTGCATATTCTACGCCGAACTCAACGGAAGCGCCACCTAGTGGCCAGCGTAAATATGCACCCTAAGATACGACGGCGTAGGAGACTTACGCTGCTCGTATCTTAGCTTAATTTAAGCATATCTGGTTTCCAGAATACGCTTAAATTTACAACGGCGTCGATTCAGAGTTACGCTGGCGTATCTACTGATACGCCGGCGTAAACCTATCTGAATCCACGTATCATAATATAAATCCGGTCACTTACTATTTTACAATCCGCCGACGATCCGCATAGTTATTCAAAAAAGATGGTCCACACCGTTGTAATTTTGCTTGTGGGCATTGTGAAGCCCACAAGCACTTACTTCCTGGAAGTCTTGGATGGGGAGTGATAATTGGGTAGCGCACGGCATCCTGGGAAATGATGACACACATTTCCCAGGAGCATTAGAGGGAGATGATGTCCGGATCCTAGGTGATTCCAAAGGCAAATTTCGTGGGACCGCATAGCAACAGGCATTTCCAGATGAGTAAACAAAAAATGTTTCTTTTTTAGGTCTAATGAGCACAATAATATAAAAAAAAAATTGGAATGGAAACTCCACTTTAACATTGGTTCTGAGCATGCGCGTTTGTACTTTGGATTTTAGTTGGACCAACTTGCGTACACACGATCGGATAAACCGACGTAACACATTTATTGCCCAAAAGTTGGTGAGCATGAACAGCGAGCTTTTGTTGTCGTTTATTCAGCCAACAATTGTCTGATGGAGCGTACACATGGATTATCCGACACAACACGACGTCCATCAGACCATTATGGCCATATAGTTGGATCGTGTGTATGAGGCTTAACATTTATAGTGCGAGGATTTATTTTAAAGTGGAGTTCCACCCATAAATATAACATTACATCAGTAGTTTTAAAAAAATGTCATTAGTCCTTTAAGAATTTTTTTTTTTTTTTTTAGATGCCTTCAAAGTGTTGTTGCTAGGCAGAATAGTTAATCTTCCCTCTTCCTGCACCTAGGTGCTTAAGCTTCCTAACCTACACCGCACAGACTCCTGGGAATGTAGTGGGTGTAACTTTCCAGGAGTCTGAAGTGTCAACTTTCTCTGACACTCCCGTTGCTATTGAAACCTGATCTGAAACCTATTACACTGCTTGTGCAGCACTGAGCATGTGCGAGATCTGCAAGGCTGAAATCCAGAAAGTCATACAGTCTGGCTTCATGATGCCCACACTTAAGATGGCCCCAGTCAATTTCTATTTTATAAAGTGTCTAAATGCTGTAACAACCTAACAAAATGGACCTTAGTTTACAGACTAACTTTACTAGAATACATTAAGCTTGTGTATTACAGGGGTATTTATATTTAAAAAGTGAAATTGTGACCGGAACTCCGCTTTAAGCTGAACAGAAAAAGTAAATTAACAGAACTGCCATTCTCTCTATTAAATAAGACATGTTCATTGTATCCCCCCGCCCCCCAAACTCTGCTCTGTCTCTGACGTCTTTACCCTCTGGCAGGTCTTTGTCTTAGGCCGAGTACTCACGAGCAGACATGTCCGATGAAACCAGTCCGCGGAGTCATTCGACGCATGCGAGGGATGGCGGGCGGCAGGACATGTACGGTAGGTCTGTACAGACGACCGTACATGTCCGGGTGGACAGGTTTCCAGCGGACTGTTTTAAAGCAAGTCCAGGAAACAGTTGTCCGCTGGAAACCTGTCCGATCCGCCCGAAAATGGTCCGCTCGGGGCCTACACACGGCCAAACATGTCTGCTGAAACTGGTCCGCGGACCAGTTTCAGCAGACATGTTTGGTCGTGAGTACGGGGCCTTAGAGGAAAAGACAATGGCCCAGATTCACAGAGAGCAAGGCGCACATTACGCCGCCGTAGAGCAAACACCGTGTGCTCCCAACGCTGCACCATAACGTACGCCCAGCCAGACACACGTCCAACACACAATACGCCGGCTTGTGTTCCCTGGTGCAGGCCTGTGCATGTCTGTTGCCGGGTTGCACCTCAATTATGGGGAATAACTTAACGCCGGACGTACAACTTACGCGCATCTTGCGTAGCATGCGCCGGGCGCACGCACGTTCGTGAATCGGCGTATTTCCCTCATTTGCATGTTTGAATGGCTAATCAATGGAAGCGGCACCATGCGCCCAGCCCTTATGTGCGCCCACCCTACGCCGGCGTGTGCAAGCTACGTCGGCGGGGTGTAGCCTGTTTTTAGCGCATGTTGGTTCGTGGGTCTGCCGCACACATACGCCGGCGCACATTTGCACTTACGTCGGCGTAACGTGCCCCCCAATATCTATGCGAAAAACTAAAAGCTCACAACACCAATCGCGTTCTGCGATCCACCAACCAAAATCTATTCCAGATACCCAAAGTCCAAAGGAGAACAAAGATTTGCAGTCCAAGGACCTAGACTTTGGAACGCTCTACCAACCAGCATCCGATTAGAGGTGAACTACTTCAGAAGAAAAATCAAAACCCATCTCTTCTGAGGGCAAAAAAGTTTACTCAGGGAATGGATACCAAGCGCCCAGAGGCGATTCAGTTCGCATGTGTTGCGCTATATACGTTTCTCACTCACTCCTAGTGCCTAATAGACATGTGCATTAGTTTTCGTCCGAATGCTTTTTATTACGAATTTCTGATATTTTCATTATCGTTTTAACAAATGATAACGAAAGCGCAGAATCCGAAACCCGAAAGATCCGACATAAACATAAATGCTTTATTTTCGTTTTCGTTGCGACAAAAGTTCGATATAGATAGGAGATTCAACATGACGGTGACAATAGCAATCTGTATCTATCGAACCTGAGGTCGAATGTGCCTAACCTAACTCTATTAGTCCAAGATTATTCTACATAGAGAGGAAAGATTCAACATTATAGAGAGAAAAGATTGCTGCTGGAATTGGATGGGGGTCTTAAAATTAAAATAATGATGATGATGAATGTTATTGGCTGATTGTAACCAATAGTGTTGAGCAGAATATGCCATATTCGATTTCGCAATATATCTCGAATATATATTCGAATATTCGAGATATATTCGCTAAATTCGAATATTCGTGATATTTTATCGAAATTAAATGATTGCGATTTTTCGCTATTGCGAATGCGAAAATAATTGCGATTTTTTGATAACTGCGGTAGGAGCACTCTGATTGGCTCAGAATATTCGTGATATTTTATCGAAATATCGCAACATGCGAATGCGATATTTATTGCGCAATTTCGAGAAATGCTGGAGGAGCGCTCTGATTGGCTCAGAATATTCGTGATATTTTATCGAAATATCGCAACATGCGAATGCGATATTTACTGCGCAATTTCGACAAATGCTGTAGGAGCACTCTGATTGGCTCAGAATATTCGTGATATTTTACAATACAAAATAATTGCGAATATTCGGCAAATGCGGAAGGAGCACTCTGATTGGCTCAGAATATTCTTGATATTTTACAATACAAAATAATTGCGAATATTCGGCAAATGCTGTAGGAGCACTCTGATTGGCTCAGAATATTCGTGATATTTTACAATACAAAATAATTGCGAATATTCGGCAAATGCGGAAGGAGCACTCTGATTGGCTCAGAATATTCTTGATATTTTACAATACAAAATAATTGCGAATATTCGGCAAATGCGGAAGGAGCACTCTGATTGGCTCAGAATATTCGTGATATTTTACAATACAAAATAATTGCGAATATTCGGCAAATGCGGAAGGAGCACTCTGATTGGCTCAGAATATTCTTGATATTTTACAATACAAAATAATTGCGAATATTCGGCAAATGCAGAAGGAGCACTCTGATTGGCTCAGAATATTCTTGATATTTTACAATACAAAATAATTGCGAATATTCGGCAAATGCGGAAGGAGCACTCTGATTGGCTCAGAATATTCTTGATATTTTACAATAGAAAATAAAAAGTGTTTTGCATTGGTGGTGATTCTTTACTCTATCCATCTGTCACAGCCATTTGTCAATCAAACACCTTGAAGATTGAACACGTTCATGCTGCATGCTTTGGACTTTTTTTCACTTCACATATCAAAGACATTTTTATGAAAGATTATTTTTCTATTATTGGGACTATATTTCTTTATATATTTGTTTCACTGTGTATTTCACAAGTTATTTGCGCTTGCTTATTTTATAATTTGCCCACATGTCTTGTCACTAGACATGTTTTTTATTCTTGTAGAGCGACTCCATTTTCTGTCTTGTATTAAATTATGTTGTATAACATTTTTGAGTTGCTGCTGTATTCTCCCCTTTTTTTAAGGTATGCGCAATTTTTTCCTTCTTACAAAAAAAAATAATATCAAACATACAAATATTCATAACATACACATACACAAAGCCCTCCCCTTTTGCATCAGAGACAATCAGAGTTCTCCTACCACAGTTATCGAAAATTCGCAATCATTTTCGCATTCGCAATAGCGAAAAATCGCAATTTTTTTTTTTCAATTTGGCAACATAAAAGGATCGCCTCAGCTTAGCTACTCGGCCCAGGGTCTCTAATCATACCAGCAATGCTTTTAGACGTCGATAGGATGTGATCTGTTTTAAAAATCAAATTGAAAAAATGCGAATATTCGGAATTGCGAATATTCACCGCGAAATTCGAAATATATCGCGAATACTCGAATATGCCATATTCGAGCCGAATATTCGCAATACGAATATTCGTGAGCAACACTAGTAACCAAAGAGGAGGAGCAGTAAAATAGCTAGAACTAAGTACACACGTACAGCCAACTTACTTTCACTTATGATTGCTACTCAACATGAACGACGAAGATTCGACGAAGCAGCGAAAAACATACAAATGTCGAATCTGTCATTGAAGGCTTATGGTGTTATGGTGTGAAAGTTCTAAGAAGATTCGACAAGCAGCTAAACTGTACGACGCCGAAATCGTAAATTTTTGGTCAAATGCTCGGCCCATAGGCTATAGAAGAATTTGAATGTTGGTTGACTAGTAATAATAATTCATAAATATAATTATTACTAGTGTCATACAACATTAGAATTCTTCTATAGCTTGTAGGTGGGAAATGTATGATTGCGGCGTCGTACAGTTTAGCTGCTCCATCGAATCTTCTTAGAACATTCGACAGACACCATGGCCCAGATTCTTAAAGGACTTACGACGACGCAGAGCCATGTACGCCGTCGTAAGTCCTAATCTGACACGTCGTATCTATGCGACTGATTCTTAGAATCAGTTACGCATAGATATCCATTAGATCCGACAGGTATAAGTCTCTTACGCCGTCGGATCTAAAATGTATTATTTTTTTTTGACCGCTAGGTGTCGCTTCCGTCGAATTCCGCGTTGAGTATGCAAATTAGCTAGATACGCAAATTCCCGAACGTACGCGCGCCCGACGCAGTAAAGTTACAACGTTTACGTTAGGCTTTTCCCGGCGTATAGTTGCCCCTGCTATATGAGGCGCAGTCAATGTTAAGTATGGCCGTCGTTCCCGCGTCAAAATTTAAAAAAGTTACGTTGTTTGCGTAACTCGTTCGTGAATGGGGCTGGACGTAATTTACGTCCACGTCAAAACCAATAAGTCCTTGCGGCGTATTAGGAGCAATGCACACTGGGAGATTTCCACGGACGGCGCATGCGCCGTTCGTGAAAAACGTCAATCACGTCGGGTCATAAAACACGCCCCCCCTTCCACATTTGAATTAGGCGGGCTTACGCCGGCTGATTTACGCTACGCCGCCGCAACTTACTGAGCAAGTGCTTTGAGAATACAGCACTTGCCCGTGTAAGTTGCAGCGGCGTAACGTAAATCGGATACGTTACGCCGCCGCAAGAGATACGCCATTCTACGAGAATCTGGCCCCTTATTTATTTAATTTATTTTTTTATGCCACAATGTACAGATATAAGATTTCCTATTGTCTGTGCCAGGGCTTTTTTCAGGGGGAACTCGGGGGAACTGAGTTCCACCACCTTTGGCTCAGATCCTTTGGTGCCTGCTCACCACAATTACTTGTAAACACAAAAGTCTGGTTTCTGTTTTTACAAGTGACAGCTCTGCACTCTGTGTGTAACCCCCCCCCCCCCTGAACTCTACACTCTGTATGTAATACAATCCTGGTATTTAATGCCCCATTAAGACCCTTCTACTGTTTGTGAAATCTGAACGGGGTCGTGGTTGAGTTCCTGCACCTATTTTCTGAGAAAAAAAGCTCTGGTCTGTGCCCAGTCTTGCCACACAGAGTTAATCCAGCTCTGAGCAATCCTCTTTTATTGTTCAATGAAAGTAAGTGTCTTATACCGTCGTATCTTAGGCCCCATACACACGATAGAATCCATCCGCAGATAAATCCCAGCGAATGGGTTTCTGCGGATAGATCCTATGGTGTGTACACGCCAGCGGATCTGTTTCCGCGGAGAAATCTCCTCTGGGATGGATTCCAGCAGATCGGATATTTGCTGACATGCACAACAAATCCATCTGCTGGAATCGGATCCCATGGATGGATCCGCTCGTCTGTACAGACTTACCGGATCCATCCATCCAAAGGGATTCCCCGCACGCGTCGTAATGATTTGACGCATGCGTGGAATTCCTTATATGACAGCGTCGCGCCCGTCGCCGCGTCATAATAGCGGCGACGGCGCGACACGTCATCGCCAGAGGATTTCAGCGCGGATTTCAATGCGATTGTGTGTACACGCCATCGCATAGAAATCTTCTGAAATCCTCGAGAGGATTTATCCGCGGATACGGTCCGCTGGACCGTATCTGCGGATAAATCCTCTCGTGTGTATGGGGCCTAAGGCTGCATATTTACGCTGGCCGCTAGGTGGTGCTTCCGTCGATTTACACAAGGAATATGCTAATTAGGTAGATACGCCGATTCACAAATGTACATACGCCCGGCGCTATTTTTTTACGTCGTTTACATTAGGCTTTTTCGGCGTAAGGTTGCTCCTGCTATTATGAGGCGTCGTTCCCGCGTTGAATTTTGAAATTTGTACGTTGTTTGCGTAAGTCGTTCGCGAATAGGGCTGTACGTAAGTTACGTTCACGTCTAAAGCATTGGCGATTTGCGGTGGAATTTCGAGCATGCGCACTGGGATTCTTTTACGAACGGTGCATGCGCCTTTCGTAAAGAACGTCAAATACGTGGGGTCACACTAAATTTATATAAAACACGCCCACATCATCCAAATTTGAATTAGGCGGGCTTACGCCGGAGCACATACGTTACGCCTCCGTAACTTAGGGTGCAAGTTGTTTCTGAATACGGAACTTGCGCCCTAATTTACGGCGGCGTAACGTATCGGAGATACGTTACACCCGCACATCATTACGCTGGGCTACCTGAATCCGGCCCAAGATTTATGCCTCGTGCCCTTCGCTGACAGTCCTATCTCTGAATTCTGAACAGGATATCATATAGTCATTGATCTGATAATGGGTTTCGATGGGACAATGCAAACACGTGGAGTTGGATTTGATGTTCTTCATTGGCATGGTCTTCTCAGACCTTTACAACGTCTAGATACTATACTCAGGACTAACTTACATTTGTCATTTTGGTGGAGTTCAGAATTAACTTAAAAGTTGCCTTTATTCTGAGACAGACTCCTGATATGCCAACTAAGACATATCCTGTGGGAGAGGTGGCGGAAGAAGGTTCCTGTGTGGTATGATCGGTGGGTAGCACAGTGGTACGATGTGCGGTATGATCGGTGGGTAGCACAGTGGTACGATGTGTGGTATGATCGGTGGGTAGCACAGTGGTACGATGTGCGGTATGATCGGTGGGTAGCACAGTGGTACGATGTGTGGTATGATCAGTGTGTAGCACAGTGGTACGATGTGTGGTATGATCAGTGGGTAGCACAGTGGTACGATGTGTGGTATGATCAGTGGGTAGCACAGTGGTACGATGTGTGGTGGGGTGTTCGGTCTTTTTTGGACAATGATCACACTGCGGAGTCGTTATATTCTGTATAGTAGTCGGTCTCGGTGTGACACCTCTAGTGTCTCCGATATTCTCTGCAATAAAAAGATGAGATGAAGACAGTTGAGTGACTTCTCAATTAAACCCTTTTCATAAAGAAAACAATCAATAGATCTACTAAATAAAAAACAGTGAAAAAAAGTGCAATAATGTACCGTATATTCTGGCAAAATAATAATGCCTCTACACTGCTTTGCAATCCAATCTGACAAACTCCAAGCATTGATTATGCAAGAATGGGCGGCCACCAGTCAGCTATGACTAAGCACTAGTTTCAGTGCGAAACGCGTCAGCAGTCATGTTTTTATTTAATTTTGCTGTGACTTGTAGTGCTGTCCTTCTTTTAACCACGTAAAGACCGCCTAACGCCGATATACGTCGGCAGAATGGCACCGCTGGGCACAATCACATACCTGTACGTTATTGTATAAAGCCCAGAGGTGGGTCGCCGCGCGCGCCCGCGACCCGGTCCGAAGCTCCGTGACCGCGGCCGCCGGACTCGCGGACCCGATCGCCACTGGAGTCCTGCGATCGGTCCCCGGAGCTGAAGAACGGGGAGAGCTGTGTGTAAACACAGCTTCCCCGTTCTTCACTGTGGCGCTGACATCGATTGTGTATTCCCTAATATAGGGAATCACAATCAATGACGTCACACCTACAGCCACACCCCCCTACAGTTGTAAACACACATGAGGTCACACATAACCCCTTCAGCGCCCCCCTTGTGGTTAACTCCCAAATTGCAACTGTCATTTCCACAGTAAACAATGCATTTTAAATGCATTTTTTGCTGTGAAAATGAAAATGGTCCCAAAAATGTGTCAAAATTGTCCATAATTTCGCAGTCACGAAAAAAATCGCATTAGTAGTAAAAAAATGTTTTATAAAAATGCAATAAAACTATCCCCTATTTTGTAAACACTATACATTTTGGGCAAACCAACCGATAAACACTATTGTGATTTTTTTTACCAAAAATAGGTAGAAGAATACGTATCGGCCTAAACTGAGGAAAAAACTTTTTTTTAATATATTTTTGGGGGATATTTAATATAGCAAAAAGTAAAAAATATTGCATTTTTTTTCAAAATTGTCGCTCTATTTTTGTTTATAGCGCAAAAACTAAAAACCGCAGAGGTGATCAAATACCACCAAAAGAAAGCTCTATTCGTGGGGGAAAAAGGACGCCAATTTTGTTTGGGAGCCACGTCGCACGACCGCGCAATTGTCAGTTAAAGAGACGCAGTGCTGAATCGCAAAAAGTGCTCTGGTCTTTGACCAGCAATATGGTCCGGGGGTTAAGTGGTTAAGGAAGGCTACAATTTGTTCAGAGTGCGGCTGTCCAGAGACAATTTTTGTTCCTGCTCGGCCACCAGTCAGGATGTGGCTCAGAAGTGTATTGACGGCATGCCAGGGGGAATTGCAGAGGTCTTGAAAAAGTTTATGCAAATATTGACTCTTTGCACAAACGTAACCGCTTGACGTCCAGCGCACGACGATATACGTCAGCACAATGGCACGGCTGCACAAATGGGCGTGCGGGTACGTCCCCTTTAAATGGGGGCATTGTGGGTGCCGGCCGCGTATTCTGTGATCGCGGAACCCGCCATAGTGTCACGGAGAGGCAGAACGGGGGGATGCCTATTAGCTAGATTCAGATACAGTTACGCCGGCGTATCAGTAGATACGCCGTCGTAACTCTGAATCTACGCCGTCGTAAATTTAAGCGTATTCTGGAAACCAGATACGCCTAAATTAGGCTAAGATACGAGCGGCGTAAGTCTCCTACGCCGTCGTATCTTAGGGTGCATATTTACGCTGGCCGCTAGGTGGCGCTTCCGTTGAGTTCGGCGCAGAATATGCAAATGAGCTAGATACGCCGATTCAGAAACGTACGTGCGCCCGGCGCATTTTTTTACATCGTTTACGTAAGGCTTTTTCTGACGTAAAGTTAGTCGAACAAATAGCTGGCCTAGCCAATGTTAAGTATGGCCGCCGTTGCCGCGTCGAAATTTGAAATTTTGATGTCGTTTGCGCAAGTCCTCCGTGAATGGGGCTGGACGTAATTTACGTTCACGTCGAAACCAATACGTCCTTGCGGCGTACTTTGGAGCAATGCACACTGGGATATGTCCACGGACGGCGCATGCGCTGTTCGTTAAAAACGTCAATCACGTCGGGTCACTAGTCATTTACATAAAACACGCCCCCCTGTTCCACATTTGAATTAGGCGCACTTAGGCCGGCCCATTTACGATACGCCGCCGTAACTTAGGAGGCAAGTGCTTTGTGACTACAGCACTTGCCTCTCTGACTTACGGCGGCGTAGCGTATATGCGATATGCTACACCGCCTCAACATTAAGCCAGTCTCTCTGAATCCAGCTAGATGTAAACAAGGCATGTTCTGCCTAGAGACAGGACTCTGGTCTACTAATCCCTGTCATCAGGAGCAGTGATCAGTGTCATGTTACATGTAGCCCATCCCCCACACAGTTAGAATCACCCCTTGGACACACTTAACCCCTTCCTCGCCCCTAGTGATTAACCCCTTCCCTGCCAGTGTCATTTACACAGTGATCAGTGCATTTATAGCACTGATCGCGGTATAAATGGCAATGGTCCCAAAATAGCCTCAAAAGTGTCCGATGTGTCTGCCGCAATATCATAGTCACAATAAAAATAAAAAAAACACAGATCGCCACCACTACTAGTAAAAAAATAATAATAAAAATGCCATAAAACTATCCCCTGTTTTGTAGACGCTATGGGCCAGATTCACAAAGAGTTACCCCGGCGTATCAGTAGATACGCCGACGTAACTCGCAATCTAAGCCCGTCGTATGTTTAACTACTTGCCGACCGCCCACCGTCGTTATACGTCATCACTTTAAAGATGAATATCTCGGTAACGGCAGCAGCTGCTGCCACAATCGAGATATTCATCTCTTCAGTGGGCGGTCCGGTACACGATAACGGCGGTCTTCGCGGCGGATTCGCCGCGAGATCGCCGTTATCGGTGGCGGGAGAGGGCCCCCCCCTCCTGCCGCTCTCCCGCACCCTCCGCCGCTTACCGGAGCCGTCGGTAGCGGCGGAGGGGATCGGGACCGTTCGGCAGCTGAGCGGGGACGAGACTGAAGGAAAAATCTCCTTCGCCCGTCCCCATAGCTCTGCTGGGCGGAAGTGACGTCAAAACGTCAGTCCCGCCCAGCCTCTTAAAGCAACATTTTTTTTTTTTTTGTCATTTGAAAAAATGACATTTCCAATTTTTTTTTTTTTTTTTTTTTTGCATTTAAGCCCAAATATGAGATGTGACGTCTTTTTGACCCCAGATCTCATATTTAAGAGGACCTGTCATGCTTTTTTCTATTACAAGGGATGTTTACATTCCTTATAATAGGAATAAAAGTGATAATTTTTCAATTTTTTTTTATTTCAGTTTTAAAAATTGTAAAATAAATAAAAATAAATGCGAAAACCCCCAAAAAAAATTTTAAAGCGCCCCGTCCCGATGAGCTCGCGCGTAGAAGCGAACGTATACGCGAAAACGGTGAAAACGGTGTTCAAATCACACAAGTGAGGTATCGCCGCGATCGTTAGAGCGAGAGCAATAATTCTAGCCTTAGGCCTACTCTGTAACTCAAAAAATGCAACCTGTAGAATTTTTTAAACGTCGCCTATCAAGATTTTTAAGGGTAAAAGTTTGGCGCCATGCCACGAGCGGGCGCAATTTTTAAGCGTGACATGTTGGGTATCATTTTACTTGGCGTAACATTATCTTTCACAATATATAAAAGAATTGGGCCAAATTTATTGTTGTCTTATTTTTTTATTTAAAAAAGTGAATTTTTTCCAAAAAAAGTGCGCTTGTAAGACTGCTGCGCAAATACGGTGTGACAAAAAGTATTGCAATGACCACTATTTTATTCTCTAGGGTGTTAGAAAAAAATATATATCATGTTTGGGGGTTTTAAGTAATTGTCTATCAAAAAAACATGTTTTAGTCTCGTAAACACCGACTCTGAGATACACTTAAACCTACCTAAGATACGACGGCCTGCGCCGTCGTATCTTAGGGTGCAATATTTCCGCTGGCCGCTAGGTGGCGCTTCCATTGAGTTTGGCGTAGAATATGCAAATTAGTAGATACGCCGATTCACGAACGTACGTTTGCCCGTCGCAGTAAAGATACACCGTTTCCGTAAGAGGTATGTCGGCGTAAAGATAAAGCTGCCCCCTAGATGGCGTATCCTATGTTAAGTATGGCCGTCGTTCCGGCGTTGAAATTTTACGTCGTTTGCGTAAGTCGTCCGTGAACGGGGCTGGACGCCATTTACGTCCACGTCAAAACCAATGACGTCCTTGCGATGTCATTTAGAGCAATGCACGCCGGGATATTTTAGGGACGACGCATGCGCAGTTCGTTCGGCACGGGGACGCGCTTCATTTAAATGAAAAATGAAACACCCCCCCTACCCGCCGAATTTGAATTCCGCCGGGTGATTTACGCTACGCCTCCGCAACTTTACAGGCAAGTGCTTTGTGAATAAAGCACTTGCCTGAAAAACTTGCGGCGGCGTAACGTAAATCAAATACGTTACGCTTGCCCAAAAATACGCCCATCTACGTTAATCTGCCCCTATAACTTTTGCACAAACCAATCAATAAACGCTTATTGCGATTTTTTTTTTACCAGAAATATGTAGAAGAATACGTATTGGCCTAAACTGAGGAAAAAAATATTGTCCAAGATTCTCGTAGAATCGCGCAAAACTGTGCGGGCCTAACGTATCTCATTTATTCACAAAGCACTTGTGTGTAAAGTTGCGTCGGCGTAGCGTAAATCACCCGGCGCAAGCCCGCCTAATTCAAATTAGGCGGGTAGGGGGTGTGTAGTATTTAAATTAAGCACGTTCCCGCGCCGAACGTACTGCGCATGCGCCGTCCCTAAAATATCCCAGGGTGCATTGCTCCAAATGACGTTGCAAGGACGTCATTGGTTTCGACGTGAACGTAAATGGCGTCCAGCCCCATTCACGGACGACTTACGCAAATAATGTAATTTTGACGCGGGAACGACGGCCATACTTAACATTGGTTGCCCCTCATATACCCAGGGGCAACTTTACCCCGGGCAAACCTAACGTAAACGTCGTAACTTCACTGCGTCGACCGCGCGTACGTTCGGGAATTCGCGTATCTAGCTAATTTGCATACTCGACGGGGAAAACGACGGAGGCGACACCTAGCGGACAAAAAAAAATAGCATTTAAGATAAGACGGCGTAAGAGACTTACGCCTGTCGGATCTAATGGATATCTATGCGTGACTGATTCTAAGAATCGGTCGCATAGATACGACGGCCCAGATTAGGACTTACGACGGCGTACATGGCGTTGCACCGTCGTAAGCCCTTTGAGAATCTGGGACATTGTTTTTATATATTTTTTGGGGGATATTTAAAAGTAAAAAAATATAGCTTTTTTTTTAAATTGTCGCTCTGTTTTTGTTTATAGCGAAAAAAATTAAAACCCGC
This sequence comes from Rana temporaria, assembly GCF_905171775.1. Taxonomy (NCBI): domain Eukaryota; kingdom Metazoa; phylum Chordata; class Amphibia; order Anura; family Ranidae; genus Rana; species Rana temporaria. Next base: position 472,297,180 of record NC_053491.1, on the reverse strand, counting down.
AGAGATGATCAAATACCACCAAAAGAAAGCTCTATTTGTGGGGGGGGGGGGGGGGGAAGGACGCCAATTTTTTGGGGGGGGTACAGTGTTGCATGACTGCGCAATTGTCAGTTAAATCAATGCAGTGCCGTATAGCAAAAAATGGCCCGGTCATTGGGCAGCCAAATCCTCCGGGGCTGAAGTGGTTAATGTCATTGCCTCCGACACTTATAAAACGCTTGCACTTATACTTCAGTATGCCGTAGTAACATCTGACAAAAAGATTTAAAAACACGGAAGCAGCGGACTTTGTGAAAATGAATATTTGTGACATTACATGGCTGTACTGTATGATGTTTGAAAGTTCTAGGCAGCAACTCTCTAGCAAAAATGAAAATGAGGATTTTACTAGCATGTGTGTAAGAAAAATAAAAAAGAAATATTGAAAGGATAGAAATATGAACCTTACATTATAGTGATACAGACTGTAAATCTGAATTGTAGTGTATAGTGAAAATCAGCGCCGAGAAGATCTAAAGTGCAATGTGCATAAAACTATATAGAAACAATTTATATATCAAAATAAAACACCACAGCTGCCGTAACACTCACAGTGATTCACCACACCAATTGAACTATTATTTCCTTATAGTGCAGCGCTGTATGACATTTACAAAACCATTTTAAAAATAATTTTGGATCCAAGGATAAAAACAGCATAAGTATATACATCCACTGTGTGACGTCACAGGCTTGGCTCCTCCCGAGCCCGTGACGTCACACAGTCACAGTGACTTCATGGTAGTGGTGAACAAGTGGACGTACAGTGGGGATCGAAAGTTTGGGCACCCCAGGTAAAAATTTGTATTAATGTGCATAACGAAGCCAAGGAAAGATGGAAAAATCTCCAAAAGGCATCAAATTACAGATTAGACATTCTTATAATATGTCAAAAAAAGTTAGATTTTATTTCCATCATTTACACTTTAAAAATTACAGAAAACAAAAAAATGAATTTATAGCATGCACTGCCCCCTTTGCAAAGCTGAGACCTGTCAGTGTCATGGATTGTTCTCAATCATCGTCTGGGAAGACCAGGTGATGTCAATCTCAAAGGTTTTAAGGGCCAAATTCTCAAAAGAGATACGCAGACTTAACTGCTGTTCAGCCTGCGTATCTCTGTGCCTAACTTTGGAAACGATTCTCAAAAGGCTTTTTCCAAAGTTAGGCAGAAAATCCGGCATGTGTAAGACACTTACACGGTCAGATTTTAGGATGCAGTACCGCATCCGCCACTGGGGGCATTTCTCATTGAAATCCAGCTTTGCGTATGCAAATGAGGACTTAAGTAGATTTTCAAAGCATTTCAGCACTTTGATTTCTGCCTAAGTTCCGAATTTGCCGGCGCAAAATTAGGGCTGGGTTTACAATGTGGAAAGTTAGCCAAACCTTGTAAAGGCCCATTTCAGCGAGGGCATTTGGTATACATTCCTGAGGGAGAACTCCACGGCAATTTTTAAATTCAAAACCGGCATGGGTTCCCCCCCAGGAGCATACCAGGCCCTTAGGTCTGGTATGGGTTGTAAGGAGACCCCCCCACGCCGAAAAATTGACGTAGGGGGTCCCCCTACAATCCATACCAGACCCGTATCCAAAGCACGCTACCCGGCCGGCCAGGAATGGGAGTGGGGACGAGCGAGCGTCCCCCCCCCTCCTGAGCCGTGCCAGGCCGCATGCCCTCAACATGGGGGGGTTGGGTGCTCTGGGGCAGGGGGGCGCATTGCGGGCCCCCCCACCCCAGAGCACCCTGTCCCCATGTTGATGAGGACAGGACCTCTTCCCGACAACCCTTGCCATTGGTTGTCGGGGTCTGCGGGTGGAGGCTTATCGGAATCTGGGAGTCCCCTCAAATAAGGGGGCCCCCAGATACCGGCCCCCCACCCTAAGTGAATGGATATGGGGTACATCGTACCCCTATCCATTCACCTGGAGGCAAAAAGTAAAATGTAGTAAACACACAACACAAGGCTTTTTAAAATATTTTATTATTCTGCTCCGGAGGCCCCCCCTGTCTTCGTTATTAGCTCTATTTCCAGGGGGGGCTTCTTCTTCCGCTCTCCGGGGGTCTTCTCCGCTCTCCGGGGGGCTTCTCCGGACTCCGGGGGGCTTCTTCCATCTTCTCCCCTCTTCCGCTCTTGACTCGGCGAACCCCGGTTCTTCTGCAGCTCTCCGGTGCCTTCTTCTTCAGCGCTGGCTGCCTGCTATGTTTGTGTGTTAGCTCGATTTCAAACAGGCAGCCGGCGCGGTCTTCTGTGGCGTCAGGGTCTTCTGGTCTTCTGTTCTTCCGATGTTGCCTCGTCGCCTGTTGTCGCTGTAATGATGGAAGCGCGCCTTGCAGCCCATTTATATAGGCATCACCGTCCCATCATGCTCCGGTAGGTACCCACGTGGTGGGTGCCTACCCACGTGCACCCACCACGTGGGTACCTACCGGAGCATGATGGGACGATGATGCCTATATAAATGGGATGCAAGGCGCGCTTCCATCATTACAGCGACAACAGGCGACGAGGCAACATCGGAAGAACAGAAGACCAGAAGACCCTGACGCCACAGAAGACCGCGCCGGCTGCCTGTTTGAAATCGAGCTAACACACAAACATAGCAGGCAGCCAGCGCTGAAGAAGAAGGCACCGGAGAGCTGCAGAAGAACCGGGGTTCGCCGAGTCAAGAGCGGAAGAGGGGAGAAGATGGAAGAAGCCCCCCGGAGTCCGGAGAAGCCCCCCCGGAGAGCGGAGAAGACCCCCGGAGAGCGGAGAAGACCCCCGGAGAGCGGAAGAAGAAGCCCCCCTGGTAATTGAGCTAATAACGAAGACAGGGGGGGCATCCGGAGCAGAATAATAAAATATTTTAAAAAGCCTTGTGTTGTGTGTTTACTACATTTTACTTTTTGCCTCCAGGTGAATGGATAGGGGTACGATGTACCCCATATCCATTCACTTAGGGTGGGGGGCCGGTATCTGGGGACCCCCTTATTAAAGGGGACTCCCAGATTCCGATAAGCCTCCGCCCGCAGACCCCGACAACCAATGGCAAGGGTTGTCGGGAAGAGGTCCTGTCCTCATCAACATGGGGACAGGGTGCTCTGGGGTGGGGGGGCCCGCAGTGCGCCCCCCTGCCCCAGAGCACCCAACCCCCCCATGTTGAGGGCATGCGGCCTGGCACGGCTCAGGAGGGGGGGGGGACGCTCGCTCGTCCCCACTCCCATTCCTGGCCGGCCGGGTAGCGTGCTTTGGATACGGGTCTGGTATGGATTGTAGGGGGACCCCCTACGTCAATTTTTCGGCGTGGGGGGGTCTCCTTACAACCCATACCAGACCTAAGGGCCTGGTATGCTCCTGGGGGGGGAACCCATGCCGGTTTTTTCTTTGAAAATTGGCATGGAGTTCACCCTCAGGAATGCATGCTGAGCGACGCTGTCATTTTTTTTTATAATTATTTGTTTTCCCGGCGCGTCTTTTTTTTTCACCCGTCGCAACTTTAGTGTCCCGTCGAAATTCTCAAAGCCGACCGGCGTTAATTACGTTCGCGCGCTGCACGTCGGGAAAATGACGTCACACGCATGCGCAGTACGGCCGGCGCGGGAGCGCGCCTCATTTAAATTTTAAACGCCCCCAGGAGAGGAGGACCGCCTTACGACGGCGGCACTTAAGTTACACTGCGTGTAATTTCTACCTAAGTGCTTTGACGATCAGGTACTTAGGTAGAAATTTTAAGTCAGTGTAACTTAACTGCTGAAATTTAAGTTACGCACAGTTTTTGAGAATTTGGCCCTAAATGCCCAGACTCATCTGACCTTGCCCCAACAATCAGCACCATGGGTTCTTCTAAGCAGTTGTCTAGAAAACTGAAACTGAAAATAGTTGACGTTCACAAAGCTGGAGAAGGCTATAAGAAGATAGCAAAGCGTTTTCAGATGTCAATATGCTCTGTTCGGAATGTAATTAAGAAATGGCAGTCATCAGGAACAGTGGAAGTTAAAGAAAGATCTGGAAGACCAAGAAAAATATCAAACTGAACAGCTCGCAGGATTGTGAGAAAAGCAATTCAAAACCCACGTTTGACGGCACGATCCCTCCAGAAAGATCTGGCAGACACTGGAGTTGTGGTACACTATTCCACTATAAAGAGATACTTGTACAAATATGGGGCCTGATTCTCAAAAGAGATACGCAGACTTAACTGCTGTTCAGCCTGCGTATCCCTGTGCCTAACTTTGGAAACGATTCTCAAAAGGCTTTTTCCAAAGTTAGGCAGAAAATCTGACATGTGTAAGACACTTACACGGTCAGATTTTAGGATGCAGTACCGCATCCGCCACTGGGGGCATTTCTCATTGAAATGCAGCTTTGCGTATGCAAATGAGGACTTAAGCAGATTTTCAAAGCATTTCATCACTGTGATTTCTGCCTAAGTTCCGAATTTGCCTGCGCAAAACTAGGGCTGGTTTTATAATGTGGAAAGTTAGTTACACATTGTAAAGGCCCATTCCAGCGACGGCATTTGGTATGCATTCCCGAGGGAGAACTCCACGGCAATTTTAAAATTCAAAACCGGCATGGGTTCCCCCCCAGGAGCATACCAGGCCCTTAGGTCTGGTATGGGTTGTAAGGAGACCCCCCCACACCGAAAAATTGACGTAGGGGGTCCTCCTACAATCCATACCAGACCCGTATCCAAAGCACGCTACCCGGCCGGTCAGGAAGGGAGTGGGGACGAGCGAGCGCCCCCCCCCCCTCCTGAGCCGTGCCAGGCCGCATGCCCTCAACATGGGGGGGTTGGGTGCTCTGGGGCAGGGGGGCGCACTGCGGGCCCCCCCACCCCAGAGCACCCTGTCCCCATGTTGATGAGGACAGGACCTCTTCCCGACAACCCTTGCCGTTGGTTGTCGGGGTCTGCGGGCGGGGGCTTATCGGAATCTGGGAGTCCCCTTTAATAAGGGGGCCCCCAGATACCGGCCCCCCACCCTAAGTGAATGGATATGGGGTACATCGTACCCCTATCCATTCACCTGGAGGCAAAAAGTAAAAGTTAGTAAACACACAACACAAGGCTTTTTAAAATAATTTATTATTCTGCTCCGGATGCCCCCCCTGTCTTCTTTATTAGCTCTATTTCCAGGGGGGGCTTCTTCTTCCACTCTCCGGGGGGGGGTTTCTTCTTCCGCTCTCCGGGGGGGGCTTCTCCGCTCTCCGGGGGGGGCTTCTCCGCTCTCCGGGGGTCTTCTTCTATCTTCTCCCCTCTTCCGCTGTTGACTCGGCGAACCCCGGTTCTTCTCCAGCTGTCCGGTGCCTTCTTCTTCAGCGCTGGCTGCCTGCTATGTTTGTGTGTTAGCTCAATTAGTAACAGGCAGCCGGCGCGGTCTTCTGTGACGTCAGGGTCTTCTGTTCTTCTCCCCTCTTCCGATGTTGACTCGTCGCATCTTGTCGCTGTAATGATGGAAGCGCGCCTTGCATCCCATTTATATAGGCATCACCGTCCCATCATGCTCCGGTAGGTACCCACGTGGTGGGTGCCTACCCACGTGCACCCACCACGTGGGTACCTGCCGGAGCATGATGGGACGGTGATGCCTATATAAATGGGATGCAAGGCGCGCTTCCATCATTACAGCGACAAGATGCGACGAGTCAACATCGGAAGAGGGGAGAAGAACAGAAGACCCTGACGTCACAGAAGACCGCGCTGGCTGCCTGTTAGTAATTGAGCTAACACACAAACATAGCAGGCAGCCAGCGCTGAAGAAGAAGGCACCGGACAGCTGGAGAAGAACCGGGGTTCGCCGAGTCAACAGCGGAAGAGGGGAGAAGATGGAAGAAGCCCCCCGGAGAGCGGAGAAGCCCCCCCCGGAGAGCGGAGAAGCCCCCCCGGAGAGCGGAAGAAGAAGCCCCCCCTGGAAATAGAGCTAATAAAGAAGACAGGGGGGGCATCCGGAGCAGAATAATAAATTATTTTAAAAAGCCTTGTGTTGTGTGTTTAGTAACTTTTACTTTTTGCCTCCAGGTGAATGGTTAGGGGTACGATGTACCCCATATCCATTCACTTAGGGTGGGGGGCCGGTATCTGGGGGCCCCCTTATTAAAGGGGACTCCCAGATTCCGATAAGCCCCCGCCCGCAGACCCCGACAACCAACGGCAAGGGTTGTCGGGAAGAGGTCCTGTCCTCATCAACATGGGGACAGGGTGCTCTGGGGTGGGGGGGCCCGCAGTGCGCCCCCCTGCCCCAGAGCACTCAACCCCCCCATGTTGAGGGCATGCGGCCTGGCACGGCTCAGGAGGGGGGCGCTCGCTCGTCCCCACTCCCTTCCTGACCGGCCGGGTAGCGTGCTTTGGATACGGGTCTGGTATGGATTGTAGGGGGACCCCCTACGTCAATTTTTCGGCGTGGGGGGGTCTCCTTACAACCCATACCAGACCTAAGGGCCTGGTATGCTCCTGGGGGGGGAACCCATGCCGGTTTTTTCTTTGAAAATTGGCATGGAGTTCTCCCTCTCAGGAATGCATGCTGAGCGACGCTGTCATTTTTTTTTATAATTATTTGTTTTCCCGGCGCGTCTTTTTTTTTTCACCCGTCGCAACTTTAGTGTCCTGTCGAAATTCTCAAAGCCGCCCGGCGTTAATTACGTTCGCGCGCTGCACGTCGGGAAAATGACATCACACGCATGCGCAGTACGGCCGGCGCGGGAGCGCGCCTCATTTAAATTTTAAACGCCCCCAGGAGAGGAGGACCGCCTTACGACGGCGGCACTTAAGTTACACGGCCTGAAATTTCTAGGTAAGTGCTTTGACGATCGGGCACTTAGGTAGAAATTTTAAGTCAGTGTAACTTAACTGCTGAAATTTAAGTTAGGCAGGTTTTTTGAGAATTTGGCCCATGGTCTTCATGGAAGAGTCATCAGAAGAAAACCTCTTCTACGTCTTCTCACCACAAAAATCAGCGTTTTAACTTTGAAAATGAACATATAGACAAGCCTGATGCATTTTGGAAACAAGTTCTGTGGACCGATGAGGTTAAAATATAATTTTTTGTCCGGAATGAGCAAAGGTACGTTTGGAGAAGAAAGGGCACAGAATTTAATGAAAAGAACCTCTGTCCAACTGTGAAGCATGGGGGTGGATCAATCATGCTTTGGGGTTGTATTGCAGCAAGTGGCACAGGGAACATTTCACAAGTAGAAGGAAAAACGGATTCAATAAAATTCCAGCAAATTTTGGATGGTAACTTGATGCCATCTGTGAAAAAGCTGAAGTTAAAGAGAGGATGGCTTCTACAAATGGATAATGATCCTAAACACACCTCAAAATCCACGGGGGATTACATCAAGAGGCGTAAACTGAAGGTTTTGCCATGGCCTTCACAATCTCCTGACCTCAACATAATTGAAAATCTATGGATAGACCTTAAAAGAGCAGTGCGTGACAGACAGCCCAGAAATCTCAAAGAACTGGAAGACTTTTGTAAGGAAGAATGGGCAAAGATCCCTCAAACAAGAATTGAAAGACTCTTGGCTGGCAACAAAAATCGTTTACAAGCTGTGATACTTGCCAAAGGGGGCAGTACAAGATATTAACTCTGCAGGGTGCCCAAACTTTTGTAGACGCCATTTTTTTGTTTTCTGTAATTGTGAAAGTGTAAATGATGGAAATAAAATCTAACTTTTTTTGACATATTATAAGAATGTCTAATCTGTAATTTGATGCCTTTCGGAGATTTTTCCATCTTTCCTTGGCTTCGTTATGCACATTAATACACATTCTTACCTGGGGTGCCCAAACTTTTGATCCCCACTGTATATACTTACCGTATATACTCGAGTAGAAGCCGACCGAGTAGAAGCCGAGGTACCTAATTTTACCCCAAAAAACTGGGAAAACGTATTGACTCGAGTATAAGCCTAGGGTGAGAATGCAGCAGCTACTGTAAGCGGAAAAGAGGGTCTATAATGCCCATTTGCACGCCTCACTGTGCCCATTTTTTGTAAAATTCGGAAGAACAGCAATTCGGATGCTTCCAAATGTACGAATTTTCAGAAATTCGTACAAAGTTTCAATTTGTACAAAACGAACCGCACATGTCTATTACACAATCAAACCTAAACCTTGTATATCCCCCACTAACCTACTTTAGTACATCTGTTTCTGGTGAGTCAACTACTCCATTACGAATACAAATTCCTACTGGCTATGGGTTATAGTTTGGAACTTTGGAACTTTGTAAGGAAGATTGGATCTTCTCACCACCTTCTCGTTCCCTCTCATGTGATTCAGCAGACCAATACATTTTACTAACAGCTTTGTGAGGGACTATCTGGCTAAACATGGTGTAAATGGATTGTTTTGGTGAGTCTACACGTTAATGCCGCATACACACAACCGGTTTTCGGGTTGTAAAAAAAAGTTTTTAACCACTTAAGACCCGAACCTTTAGGCAGCTAAAGGACCCTGACAGTTTTTGCGATTCGGCACTGCGACGCTTTAACTGACAATTGCGCAGTCGTGCGACGTGGCTCCCAAAACAAAATTGGCGTCCTTTTTTTCCCACAAATAGAGCTTTCTTTTGGTGGTATTTGATCACCTCTGCGGTTTTTATTTTTTGCGCTATAAACAAAAATAGAGCGACAATTTTGAAAAAATGCAATATATTTTACTTTTTTCTATAATAAATTTCCCCCAAAAATATATATAAAAAAATCGCAATAAGCGTTTATCGATTGGTTTGCGCAAAATTTATAGCATTTACAAAATAGGGGATAGTTTTATTGCATTTTTATTAATTTTTTTTTCGTGACTGCGACATTATGGCGGACACTTCGGACAATTTTGACACATTTTTGGGACCATTGTCATTTTCACAGCAAAAAATGCATTTAAAATGCATTGTTTACTGTGAAAATGACAGTTGCAGTTTGGGAGTTAACCACAAGGGGGCACTGAGGGGTTATGTGTGACCTCATTTGTGTTTCTAACTGTAGGGGGGTGTGCCTGTAGGTGTGACATCATCGATTGTGGTTCCCTATAAAAGGGAACACACGATCGATGACAGCGCCACAGTGAAGAACGGGGAATCTGTGTTTACACACAGCTCTCCCCGTTCTTCAGCTCCGGGGACCGATCGCGGGACTCCAGCGGCGATTGGGTCCACGAGTCCCACGGCCACAGTCACAGAGCTTCGGACCGCGTTGCGTGCGCGCGCCCGCAGCGCGCGTGCGTGACCCCACGGCTGGGCTTAAAGAGCCACGTACATGTACGTGGATGTGCCCAGCCGTGCCATTCTGCCGACGTATATCGGCGTGAATGGGTCCTTAAGTGGTTAATGGTCTAGAAAAAACTATGTTTTTTTCAACCCGATCGTTAAAACGCCCTCCCCACGATCGTGAAAAAAAAATGCTCTAGCAACACGTACGACGTCACTATAAAGGGGAAGTTACATTAAAAACGTTGTGAAAAATTAGAGCATGTTCAAAATTTTTAATGGCTATTTTTTACATCGTGAAAAATGCTCTGGAGCCCACACACGATCGTTTTTAATGACATTAAAAAAAACGTAATTTTTTACAACCCGAAAAACAAATTACTTTAAATGAATTAATTAAATTAATTTGATTGGCTTGCAGTATTACCATAGGTGTGCACAATCTATTGCATTAGGGTGTGCACCCCAAAGCTTCAACACATATGCATTCAAAATATTTACCGGCCTCTTCACCACTCTCCATCCTGAAACAATGGGATGAAGAGGGAGTAAGGGAGCACATGGGGGACCCAGGCAACAGAAGGAAGAGTAACAGGGAAAGGAGGGGTGGCACACATTAGTACCGATCCTCTATATTTTCCTCCTGGAGCAGCTGAATGTTGACAAAGGGGAGGAGAAGGAGAAGCCTACTTTCAGCTGCTGCAGGAGGAAAATACAGATACAGATCGGTTCCACTAAATTCCACCCCCCCCCCCCCCGCCACTTCTCCTGTCCAGGTTCTAAGGGTCGGCAAGGAAGGATTGCGGTTTACCAGTCACCTGCCCACCATTATATAAAGAAAAATGCGGCGCCAATAAAAACACAAATGCCCTGTAAGGCAATAGTAAATGTAAACTCGACAAGATCAATAAGATTTGAACAGTGAGTACATAAGAAGAGATCAAGGGGGCTCCACCACATTAAGGTGAGTCCCTGGATCACTAAATCGTGAATAATGAGTGTGTCAACTCAAACAACATTCCCGATCAACAGGAAAAGTGAAATCCACAATGCAAAAAACTGTGCACATGAATAAAAACAAATAACTGTGATATTCATAAAGTGTCAATAATAAAAAGAACAATGGTTGTCATGAACCATGGAGTCCCATTTACTGCATATAAATGATTTGTATGCATGAAGTTTATACAGTCCCAAGGAACATCAATCTTTATGGTAAGCGGTGTCTAATCTCCAGAAAAAATCAGCAGTAGAGATAAATAAGTTGTGCCCTTACCGGATGGAGTAGACCCACATCTCACCATACGGTGGGGGGTCTTCAAGGCTTGCGTAGGCCGATTGCCTTACAGGGGTAACTCTCCAGACACTCCTAAAGCTTTTTTCCGGTAGGACCTTTCCGCTCTGATTGGACCAGGAATCTGGAACTGGTGACAGTGATGATGATGTTCCTGGAGGTAGTTGGAGTTCTCAGGGGATCCAGTGTACCAGTATAAAATTAAAAAGAAAAGAGAAAACACCTCCTCATCGCATAAAAAATTTATTAAAAATTTCAAAAATAAGGACAAGCTCCCAAAAGTCTCAAATAAGGGAATCTCAGTGAACCATTATCACACCAAAAAAAACAGCACTGCAAAAGCAATCTCAGCATCAGGGCACACACACTTCAGAGAAGGATAAAGTAACTGTGCGCAGTTTGGGATGGATATGATCAGATGCCCGACCGGTTTCGTATCAAAATACTTCTACTGGGGTGCATATCTGAATCATCTCACCCCCCTGCGCTTTAAATACCATCTCTACTTACCCCCATAGGACCAGCACTCACCGTTAATGGCGTGCGTTCCAATTGCTGACATTTCCGGTTGGCATGCGCTCCAGGCGCCCGGAAATGACATCTCTTAATTCAATGGTTAAAACCCCTGTATTCCCTGTGATTCTCTCAAGCGCTCCAGGCGCCCGGAAGTGACATCTCCTGTATGTCCGCCCATCGTCATGATCTCCCCTCAACTCACCTCCCTTCCAGGAGGATGAGCCAATCAGCACCGCTCCCTGCGTGTGTGGGTCTAGTGAGGCGAAGCGCATCATCAACCGACGCTAGCCCCGCCCCCTCATGACGCGACCCCACAGCAAGTAGATATGCAGACGTTGCGCCCGTGTGTAAACACAACCGCACCTGCATATTAGTGCGCCGAGGAGGTTCATTGATCTATGATAGATCACAGGGCGGTCAATAGGAGTGTATCAGGGAATATATCAGAGGAAAAGGGAACATGAAAGATGGCTAAAACATAGAGACATGCATGGAGGGCCTCCTGGTGGTGGGAAATGGCAACTGGAAGTCACCATACCACCTATATTCATGGGCTGCTACATGACACAACTCTCATGTATAGGCGCCATCTAGTGGTCAAAAATGGAAAAAATGACCATCCAATTCGTCCCATATTATTAAACTGTTAAAAATCTATAAAAATTAATTTTTGGATTATAGATGGTGTCCTGGGAGTAAGTAAAAAAATGGAAAAATTCTTCAAAAAACAGAAAAAATGTGATAACTTATAAACTTCCAATATATTATTACTGGTCATATAAATCAGGACTGGTTGATGAAGGAGTTGACGTCCCACTCCACATTGAGGCCGTGGGGGACGTAACTCTTCAATTGGTAGATCCAGAAGACTTCAAGCTTTGATACACCCCGAACACTGGGCTCACCTCTCCAGTGAGGAACGAAGTGATCAATAACCTGAAAGGTCGTCCCCTCGATTCTTTTATTATGTTGTTCAAGAAAATGCCTGGGTACAGTATGTTTTGTGCACCCCTTCTTGATTTTGGCTATGTGTTCCCCTACCATTATGGTGAAACTTCTAATAGTGCGGCCCACATATTGTTTCCCACAATGACAGGTAATAAGATAAACCACGTGTTTAGTGGCACACGTGGAAAATATTTTCATGGGGAATACAAGACCGGTTACTGATGAAGTAAAGCTAACTGTTTTTCTCTTATTAGAATTATGTAGGCATACCTTACATTTTCTGCAAGGGTGATAGCCTTTAGACAAAGGGAAAAAGGAAGTTTTTGCAAAAACTTGTCCAAAAACTTCCTTTTTCCCTTTGTCTAAAGGCTATCACCCTTGTAGAAAATGTAAGGTATGCCTACATAATTCTAATAAGAGAAAAACAGTTAGCTTTACTTCATCAGTAACCGGTCTTGTATTCCCCATGAAAATATTTTCCACGTGTGCCACTAAACACGTGGTTTATCTTATTACCTGTCATTGTGGGAAACAATATGTGGGCCGCACTATTAGAAGTTTCACCATAATGGTAGGGGAACACATAGCCAAAATCAAGAAGGGGTGCACAAAACATACTGTACCCAGGCATTTTCTTGAACAACATAATAAAAGAATCGAGGGGACGACCTTTCAGGTTATTGATCACTTCGTTCCTCACTGGAGAGGTGAGCCCAGTGTTCGGGGTGTATCAAAGCTTGAAGTCTTCTGGATCTACCAATTGAAGAGTTACGTCCCCCACGGCCTCAATGTGGAGTGGGACGTCAACTCCTTCATCAACCAGTCCTGATTTATATGACCAGTAATAATATATTGGAAGTTTATAAGTTATCACATTTTTTCTGTTTTTTGAAGAATTTTTCCATTTTTTTACTTACTCCCAGGACACCATCTATAATCCAAAAATTAATTTTTATAGATTTTTAACAGTTTAATAATATGGGACGAATTGGATGGTCATTTTTTCCATTTTTGACCACTAGATGGCGCCTATACATGAGAGTTGTGTCATGTAGCAGCCCATGAATATAGGTGGTATGGTGACTTCCAGTTGCCATTTCCCACCACCAGGAGGCCCTCCATGCATGTCTCTATGTTTTAGCCATCTTTCATGTTCCCTTTTCCTCTGATATATTCCCTGATACACTCCTATTGACCGCCCTGTGATCTATCATAGATCAATGAACCTCCTCGGCGCACTAATATGCAGGTGCGGTTGTGTTTACACACGGGCGCAACGTCTGCATATCTACTTGCTGTGGGGTCGCGTCATGAGGGGGCGGGGCTAGCGTCGGTTGATGATGCGCTCCGCCTCACTAGACCCACACACGCAGGGAGCGGTGCTGATTGGCTCATCCTCCTGGAAGGGAGGTGAGTTGAGGGGAGATCATGACGATGGGCGGACATACAGGAGATGTCACTTCCGGGCGCCTGGAGCGCTTGAGAGAATCACAGGGAATACAGGGGTTTTAACCATTGAATTAAGAGATGTCATTTCCGGGCGCCTGGAGCGCATGCCAACCGGAAATGTCAGCAATTGGAACACACGCCATTAACGGTGAGTGCTGGTCCTATGGGGGTAAGTAGAGATGGTATTTAAAGCGCAGGGGGGTGAGATGATTCAGATATGCACCCCAGTAGAAGTATTTTGATACGAAACCGGTCGGGCATCTGATCATATCCATCCCAAACTGCGCACAGTTACTTTATCCTTCTCTGAAGTGTGTGTGCCCTGATGCTGAGATTGCTTTTGCAGTGCTGTTTTTTTTGGTGTGATAATGGTTCACTGAGATTCCCTTATTTGAGACTTTTGGGAGCTTGTCCTTATTTTTGAAATTTTTAATAAATTTTTTATGCGATGAGGAGGTGTTTTCTCTTTTCTTTTTAATTTTATACTGGTACACTGGATCCCCTGAGAACTCCAACTACCTCCAGGAACATCATCATCACTGTCACCAGTTCCAGATTCCTGGTCCAATCAGAGCGGAAAGGTCCTACCGGAAAAAAGCTTTAGGAGTGTCTGGAGAGTTACCCCTGTAAGGCAATCGGCCTACGCAAGCCTTGAAGACCCCCCACCGTATGGTGAGATGTGGGTCTACTCCATCCGGTAAGGGCACAACTTATTTATCTCTACTGCTGATTTTTTCTGGAGATTAGACACCGCTTACCATAAAGATTGATGTTCCTTGGGACTGTATAAACTTCATGCATACAAATCATTTATATGCAGTAAATGGGACTCCATGGTTCATGACAACCATTGTTCTTTTTATTATTGACACTTTATGAATATCACAGTTATTTGTTTTTATTCATGTGCACAGTTTTTTGCATTGTGGATTTCACTTTTCCTGTTGATCGGGAATGTTGTTTGAGTTGACACACTCATTATTCACGATTTAGTGATCCAGGGACTCACCTTAATGTGGTGGAGCCCCCTTGATCTCTTCTTATGTACTCACTGTTCAAATCTTATTGATCTTGTCGAGTTTACATTTACTATTGCCTTACAGGGCATTTGTGTTTTTATTGGCACCGCATTTTTCTTTATATTTTGTTTCACAGTTTTTCCATGTTGTGCTGGCAGCCTTACACATTTCTTGATTCATAATTTTTTACTAACACATTGTAACATAGCGCACTATTATTTATATTTTTTTCACCTGCCCACCATTGACAGGTTACCAATCTCAAGAATTCAGGCATGAAAAAACCCAATGACTTCGGGCCCCTCTAGCCGAAATTTGAAAAAGATTACCACAGACTCATTTTCCCCGAATTTACCAAAAACAGCACGTTTTGTTAACCCGCAAGGAAGTCACGCTGGACGACCCAGAACGAGACACAAACTCGCTGGAAAAGGCTATTTCATTATTCGAACAAAAACTACCAGACTTAATATCCTAGCTCCTTTGACTACTCATAAAAACAGACCTAGACTTACAAAATCTAGACTCTGGTATAACGACTCCCTCCATCTCAATCAAACCATCTGCCGTCGTCACGAAAGACAATGGATTAAAACCAAATCTACCAAAGATCTTTTGGCATATAAAATCGCTAGTAAAAGCTATGCTAAAAGCATTTGTCTAGCAAAACGGACAATTTTTTTGTTGTCATTTTTTTAAATGACAAAATTTCCATATTTTTTTTTTTTTTTGCATTTAAGTCTAAATGTGAGATGTGAGGTTTTTTTGCCCCCAGATCTCATATTTAGGAGGACCTGTCATGCTTTTTTCTATTACAAGGGATGTTTACATTCCTTGTAATAGGAATAAAAGTGATACATTTTTTTTTATTTCAGTGTAAAAAAGTATAAAATCAATAAAAAATAAATAAGAAAATAAACAAATTTTTTTTTTAAAGTGCCCCGTCCCGACGAGCTCGCGCGCAGAAGCGAATGCATACGCGAGTAGCGCCGCATATGAAAACGGTGTTCAAACCACACAAATGAGGTATCGCCGCGATCGTTAGAGCGAGAGCAATAATTCTAGTCATAGACCTACTCTGTAGCTCAAAAAATGCAACCTATAGAATTTTTTAAACGTCGCCTATCGAGATTTTTAAGGGTAAAAGTTTGACTCCATGCCACGAGCGGGCGCAATTTTAAAGCGTGACATGTTGGGTATCATTTTACTCGGCGTAACATTAACTTTCACAATATATAAATAAATTGGGCCAAATTTATTGTTGTCTTATTTTTTAATTCAAAAAAGTGATTTTTTTCCAAAAAAAGTGTGCTTGTAAGACCGCTGCGCAAATACGGTGTGACAAAAAGTATTGCGATGACCGTCATTTTATTCTCTAGGGTGTTAGAAAAAAAAAATATATAATGTTTGGGGGTTTTAAGCAATTTTCTATCAAAAAAAACTGTTTTAGTCTTGTAAACACCGAATCTGAAAAACAGGCTCGGGGCTTAAGTGGTTAATGACTTATGCTACCTAGTCAATCGCTCACTCCAACATGGGACTGTCCCAACAACTCTAAAACATGGCTTTCTGACTCCACTTCTAAAAAAAGCCGGCTTGGACTCGACTGACACTAACAACTTTCGACCCATTTCAGCTTCTCATTTCTTAGCTAGAGTTATTGAAAGAGAGGCCCTTCTCCAGATCCAAACTCATTGTGAGGATGGCCTGCTCTTCCATGACCTACAGTCATGATTCCGCCCTGGTAGGGGAACTGAGCTGGTAGCTCTGTCCACCCGAGAGAAGCTCCTCAATGTGGTGGATGCAGGCGGGTCGGCAGCCTTGGTGCTGCTCGACCTGTCCGCAGCCTTTGACACCGTAGATCACTCCATTCTGCTAACCAGACTCGAGTATACTTTCGGGCTGGAAGACACTGCCCTTGCTTGGTTCCGTGATTTTTTAACAGCTCGCACCCACCAAGTTAAGATGGGCTCTTTTCTATCGTACGGGGCTCCACAGGGATCCGCCCTGTCCCCCATTCTCTTTAACGTTTATCTTAGGCCTTTACCCCGACATTATTGCCAAACATGGTCTCTGGTTCTATCTGCACGCAGACGACGTCCAGTTGGTAGCTGATGATCTGACCTACCCTGACATGCCCTTCAGATTGGCCAATTGTCTGCGCGATATTTACCACTGGATGGCCATCAACAAATTGTGCCTTAATGGTAACAAAACAGAGCTCATGATAGTTGGAAAAGGCACGACCGACTTCCTTCAAAGTTGGCCCACCGAGTTGGGCTTGATACCAAATCCAAAAGACAAGGTGACGGTCCTGGGGGTTATCCTTGACGAAAAACTAAGTATGATTCCCCAGGTCAGACAATCGGTTTCGAGAGCCATCCATTTTCTACGACTCATCCGCAAGGCAAAACATCTCCTGACTCAAGTTTAAAGGAAAGACTTAGTCCAGGCACTAATTATCTCTCGCCTTGACTTTTCAAATGGAGTCCTACTAGGCATCCCCATCAAATGGTCCAAGAAACTGCAGCTGGTGCAGAATCAAGCAGCCAGGCTTATCTACAATCTCCAAAAGCAAGATCACATTAGCCCAGTGCTTAGCGAACTCCACTGGCTCCCTGTTATAAAACGTGCCGATTTTAAAATCCTCTGCCTGATCTACAGGGGCTACCACCAGCTGGGCTCACAGTTCCTATCCGACCTGACCCCACATTATATACCTAGACATTGTCTCCGTTCAGCCGACAAAGCCCTAATCATTGGCACTAACGACAGGCTAATTTCCATAGGAGGAAAACGGATTGGCTCGGCGTGGGCGACTCTCTGGAACCAAACCCGCTTATCATTCGCATCTCCCCAAGCCTATATACGTTCATGAAGAAGCTGAAGACCTGGCTATTCGGCCAAGCTTTTCAATCTTAGGCCATTTTTTCTAAATTCATCCATTCGCTGACTTCTAGTCTTTTTCTCCCTTGTCCTTTTCCTTCCTCTTTTTTTTTTTATTATCTTTCCTCTTGCTCTACTGCAGTTTTTCTTATTTATGCTACCCTCGACAGAACATACAGGTTATCTGTCACAAAGCGCTTTGGCCCCGACTGGTGGTATATGTGCGCTTCACAAACAAATAGTAATAAATAAAATGGGCCCCCTGGAGCAGAGAACCGGGGGGGGGGTGCTGCCATCTGAAATTGAGAAGCCGGGGGGCCGCCGCAAATTGAGAAGGGGGGCCTTTACAAACAAAAGAAGAAATAAAGACAAATATAAAAAAGTGGAGTAGCCATCCGTGGCCCTCTGGGAAACTCTGGGCCCTTTAATAAAAAGAAAAAAAAGAAATAAAAAAAAAATATATATATATATTTTTTTAAAAAGGGGGGTTGCCACCCGGGGGAACAGTACAGTACAGACCAAAAGTTTGGACACGCCTTCTCAATCAAAGAGTTTTCTTTATTTTCATGACTCTGAAAATTGTAGATTCACACTGAGCCTAGGTTCACACTGCTGCGAATTCAAAATCGCGGTAAAATGCGCGATTTTACCGCGATTTCGCGGCCGCGATTTTGCCGCGATTTGCCGCGATTTCGGCCGCAATTTAATGTAAATCGCGCCCCGAAATCGCAAAAAGTAGTACAGGAACTACTTTTTGAAATCGCAGATGCGGCGTCGCACTGATTAGGACAGTGCCATTGCCGACAATTGCCGCCGATTTGAGATGCGATTTGACATGTCAAATCGCATCTCAAATCGTTCCAAATCGTACCCAGTGTGAACCAGGGCTGAATGCATCAAAACTATGAAGTAACACATGTGGAATTATACATAACAAAAAAGTGTGAAACAACTGAAAATATATTTCATATTCTAGGTTCTTCAAAGTAGCACCAGACACATCTCTAGAACTGGTAAGAGGAGACTATGTGAATCAGGCCTTCATGGTAGAATATCTGCTAGGAAACCACTGCTAAAGAAAGGCAACAAGCAGAAGACACTTGTTTGGGCTAAAGAACACAAGAGATGGACATTAGACCAGTGGAAATCTGTGCTTTGGTCTGATGAGTCCAAACTTGAGATCTTTGGTTCCAACCCCCGTGTCTTTGTGCGACGCAGAAAAGGTGAACGGATGGACTCTACATGCCTGGTTCCCACCGTGAAGCATGGAGGAGGAGGTGTGATGGTGTGGGGGTGCTTTGCTGGTGACACTGTTGGGGATTTATTCAAAATTGAAGGCATACTGAACCAGTATGGCTACCACAGCATCTTGCAGCTGCATGCTATTCCATCCGGTTTGGTGTTTAGTTGTACCATCATTTATTTTTCAACAGGACAATGACCCCAAACACACCTCCAGGCTGTGTAAGGGCTATTTGACCAAGAAGGAGAGTGATGGGGTGCTGCGCCAGGTGACTACCTCTTGAAGCTCATCAAGAGAATGCCAAGAGTGTGCCAAGCAGTAATCAAAGCAAAAGGTGGCTACTTTGAAGAACCTAGAATATGAAATATATTTTCAGTTGTTTCACACTTTTTTGTAGGTATAATTCCACATGTGTTACTTCATAGTTTTGATGCCTTCAGTGTGAATCTACAATTTTCATAGTCATGAAAATAAAGAAAACTCTTTGAATGAGAAGGTGTGTCCAAACTTTTGGTCTGTACTGTATATACACAGTTTATGAATATATATATATATATATATATATATATATATATATATATATATATATATATATATATATATATATATATATACCTCTGGGCCCTTTAATAAAAAATAAAATAAAAATATATTAAAACAAATATATTTTTTTAATAAAAAAATAAATAAAAAAAGGGGGGGTTGCCATCTGGGGGCCCTGGGGGCCTCCAGGCCCCTTACAGGTGTACTGCCTATAACCCCCTGATGGCAGCCCTGCCTATGAGTATTACCAAATATCACAAAATCACTGATTTGGTAAAGTCTGTGCTTGCTGAGTACTCACCCTCCGTCATATTGTCTCCATTCGCTGCACAGAACAAGGTGACCCCATGGAGAAGGAAAAGAGTTAGAAGTAGACAGACTTCCATCCTGCAGGCTGAGCGCCGAGCAATAAAAGTAGTATCAACTGATGAAGACAATCATCAAATAATATTTTTTTTGTGGAAACGAGCAGGCTTCTATGGGAACCAGATAAGATGAAAACTGTTTATAATATCTCCCTCTACGTATGTTTTTTCATGGTGATAAACTTGATTTTTAGACAGTTGGAATGGCTCCCAGTACCACATCTAGTCCCATGATAAAAATTTGGTGACACATATTCAGAGTGTCCACAACTTCTTCTAAATGTATGAAGGATGTATCGTGTGCGCTCGCCTTGGCATGGGGGGGCAGGGGTGCTTTAAATGTTTTATTTATTTATTGTGTGGCACACTGGGACACATGTTTTGTGCAGTTGTATACTGTGACAGATGTTGATCGTCCACCGATCGTCCACTGACAATAGTGCACGGGTAGACTGTGAAAAATGTTGATGGGACACTAGTACACCATATTGCACTTGTTCCAGTGGCGGTGCGTCCATAGTGGGGGCCGAAGCGCCGCCCCCTTTCGCTCGCACCGCCACTGACACAATTCAGTTCATAGATCCCACTGGTGAGCGCTGGCCATCTGAATAACGGCAGCTGGTTGGCTGTAGAAGTGCCTAGCAGAGCCAGCGGGCTGTATTAGGTTTCCAAATACTTATCCAGGGACGTACGGGGGGTGCGTTCCTTGGATAAGACTGACAGGCGTCTCAGCCAATCAGGTTCACTGGTTCTGGTTACCGGTAACCTGATTGGCTGAAGCGTCATCGAGGGCGGGAGAAGACATCGAGGGAACGTGGAAGGATGGCCGACCCCAGAAAGGTAAGTGCCGGGGGGGGGGGGGGGCAGCATTTTACAGGGCACAGTGGCGACAATTAAAGGGCACAGTGGCATCAATTGGCACAGTGGTGACAATTAAAGGGCACAGTAGCGACAATTAAAGGGCACAGTGGCGAC
Source organism: Rana temporaria (assembly GCF_905171775.1). Classification (NCBI taxonomy): domain Eukaryota; kingdom Metazoa; phylum Chordata; class Amphibia; order Anura; family Ranidae; genus Rana; species Rana temporaria. The sequence goes on along the minus strand of NC_053491.1, from coordinate 472,276,710 downwards.
AATTGATGGGCACAGTGGCTGCGTTTGATGGCATGGCACAGTGGTGACAATTGATGGCACAGTGGCTGTATTTGATGGCATGGCACAGTGGCTGCGTTTGATGGCATGGCACAGTGGTGACAATTGATGGGCACAGTGGCTGCGTTTGATGGCATGGCACAGTGGCTGCGTTTGATGGCATGGCACAGTGGTGACAATTGATGGGCACAGTGGCTGCGTTTGATGGCATGGCACAGTGGTGACAATTGATGGCACAGTGGCTGCATTTGATGGCATGTCACAGTGGTGACAATTTATGGCACAGTGGCTGCGTTTGATGGCATGGCACAGTGGTGACAATTGATGGCACAGTGGCTGCATTTGATGGGCACAGTGAGGCTGCAATTTATGGGCACAGTGGCTGCATTTGATGGGCACAGTGAGGCTGCAATTGTTTTTTTTTCTGTTTGTTTGTGCCCCGACCGCCACTGACTTGTACAGATGTTGATGGGACACTGTGACAGGTGTTGATGTACACTGGAGAAGGACAGTGGGTCTTGGTGGACTGTGTGGGATGGCTGCAGTATTTGTGATCTCTGTGTAACTTAAAACTAAGATCGTCAGTTACACAGAGAGCTGCCATGGCTGCACCATCCCCCTCTCTCCCCTCCAGCACTGACTCTTACTGAGGTCAGCGGGAAGAGCCAACACAGAGACATGTGTCTCTGTTTACACTGTGTGAAGGCTGTGATTGGACACATCCATCATGTGATCGGGAGGGCCAATCACAGCACCCGTGTCCTGAACTGTGATGTGCTGTGTCAGAGTGACACAGCCATCACAGGACTGCATTATTGCGTGACCCAGATCCCGCCCGAGCAGGGCTGTCTTAATGCCTGGGCACACTTAGGCACTGCCCAGGCAGGGGCCCCAGGTTCATGGGGGCCCCATGATAGTTTGATTCACAAGAATTTTGCTAAAAATTATCGGATTATTTCATTAATAAAATTGAAAAAATCAGTGAAAGTATTCAGCAAAATAGAACTGTCATCAACCCCTCCCCAAATCACAAACCGAATACCCCTACAAAATCACCGCAAATAACTAATTTCACCTTAAAACCCATTTCCATCGATGCCACCAAAAATATCATCGCGACTCTGTGAAACAGCACAGCGCCCAATGATATCATCCCAACCAAACTGCTGAAAGAATGCGCCGATATATTGGCATCAGCAATCACGCAGCTCATAAACCAGTCGTTCAAGGAGGGCATGGTGCCAACCTTGCTGAAACAAGGCATAATTAAACCCATTTAAAAAAAAAACACCCTTGACCCCAAAGACCCAAACCATCGTCGACCCATAACAGGCCTAAATGTCTTCTCCAAGATAATGGAGAAAGAAGTTGTACAACAGCTACAACATCATTTAGACACCAATAAATTACTCGATCCATTTCAATCGGGTTTCCGTTCTGGTCACGGGACAGAAACAGTACTACTCAAAATATGGGATGATGCTCTCGAGGCTGCAGACAAAGGAGAATCTTGTCTTCTGGTACTGTTGGACCTAAGCGCAGCTTTTGATACCACAAAATATTACTGACTCGGCTAACTGAAGTAGCCAGAGTTGCGGAAGGTGATTTATCTTGGTTCTCCTCCTTTTTGGAAAACCGATCACAAATAGTGAATCTGGGCCCTTTCACTTCTGAAAAACGAACGGTGTCATGCGGAGTCCCTCAGGGATCCCCTCTGTCGCCTGTTCTGTTCAATATCTATCTCCGCCCTCTTTTTGAAATCATCAGTAACCAGAAGTTACTTTACCAGATGACACACAACTTTATTTTCGCATCTGCAACAAAAAGGATCATTATCTTGGACTAGAGAAATGCCTCACTCTAATGCCGGGTACACACGAGAGGATTTATCCGTGGAAACGGTCCTCCGGACCGTATCCGCGGATAAATCCTCTGGCGGATTTTGATCTCCTGGTTGTACTAACCAGGAGATCAAAATCCACGCGGAATTCCGTCCGCGGTGACGTGTCGCGCCGTCGCCGCGATGATGACGCGGCGACATGCGCGACGCTGTCATATAAGGATATCCACGCATGCGTCGAATCATTACGACACATGTGAGGGATGGGTTCGGACGGATCGATCCGGTGAGTCTGTACAGACCACCGGATCGATCCGCTAGAGCCGATTCCAGCGGATAGATTTCTTAGCATGCTAAGAAATTTGTATCCGCTGGAAATCGGTCGGCCCGAAATATATCCGCGGATAAATATCCGCTGGATCGTACACACCAGCGGATCTATCCGCTGAAACCGATCCGTGGATCAATTTCAGCGGATCGATCCTCTCGTGTGTACGGGGCCTAATAGATAACTGGATGACAAACAGTTATCTTAAACTCAACGGTTCGAAAACAGAACTTCTCCTGTTTCACGCCAACCAGAAAAATCATCCAGTAACTACATAGACACCCCCACCCATTCTGGGTAAAACTATCACCCCTAGTGCCAAAGTCAAAAGTCTCGGAGTCATTTTCGACACCAACATGACAATGGATGCACAAATAGGGTCAGTAGTCAGCGGATCGCACCATCTGCTGCGCCTACTACGCAGACTTACTCCCTTTATCCCAAAAAAAGACATAGCAGTCGTGGTGGGAACAATTATCAACTCCAGACTTGACTATGCAAATGCCCTCTATCTCAGACTCCCTAAATACCAAATCACTCGTCTGCAAGTCGTTCAAAATACGGCCGCTCGACTAGTGACTGGGAAAAAATCATGGGAAGCAATCTCACCTTCACTGAGATCCCTTCATTGGCTCCCAGTAAAAGACAGAATCACTTTCAAGGCACTCTGTCTGACACATAAGTGTATTCTGGGAAATGCCCCCCAATATCTATACGAAAAAATAAAACCCATAACCCCAATCGCATTCTGCGATCCACCAATCAAAATCTTCTCCAGATACCGAAAGCCAAATACAAGTCCAAAGGAGATCGGAGATTTGCTTTCCAAGGACCTTGCCTGTGGAATGCACTACCAACCACCATCCGACTGGAGGTGAACCACTTGGCCTTCAGGAGAAAGATCAAAACCCATCTCTTCTGAGGTCAAAATGTTTACTCAGGGAAGGCATACTAAGCGCCCAGAGGCGATTCAGTTCGCATGCGTTGCGCTATACAAGTTTCTCACTCACTCATTATATTTGCGAACTGTCCCATATCTGCTAGGATAGCCATGCATTTCAGTAAGTTTTCCCAGGATGATGGCCTTGTCTTGAGCGGAATTCCAAAACTTGTACTTTGCCCTCCTGATGCCCTTCTGCCCCCCTGTGCTCCTTGTGCTGAATTAGTCTTTAATTTTTTTGGCATGTTTTCTTGTTGTTCAAAATCAATTTTATCGAAAGTACTAATATATATAATGTTTAATTATATCAACTATTGATACTTTAATTCTTAAAGTGGAGGTTCACCCTAAAAACAAGTATATACCATTCAATCCAGCATACTGCCGACATGTACAGTATGCTGTATGACAAAAGCTTGACCCCCGGCGCAAAAGGCGCGTCACCAGTTTCCGAAAAAAGCCAAACATCGGTGTGCAGGCGCCGTAAAGCGCCGTATAGAGCCGATTCGCAGTTCGGCTTCTTTTGGAAACTGGTGATGCGCATTATGTGCCGGGGGGGAAGCTTTTGTCCTCATGTCAATCACTTAGTCTCGAATAGGAACGCCCACTCCTGCGGGATTCACTACCCGGAAGCCGGGGGGAAAATACCTGTACTACGGTATGTAAACCGAAAAAAAAAAAAAAAAACAGCATACTATACATGTCGGCAGTATGTTGGATTGAATGGTATACTTGTTTTTAGGGTGAACCTCCACTTTAAATAGGTGCGTAAATTTGGGGCAGGCTAGCAGGGGCCCCAGTGCATTACTTTGCCCAGGGGCCCATGATGCTATTAAGACGGCCCTGCGCCCGAGTCGTGTGTTCTGATGGAACATACGGGTACATTCACTCAGAACGGCAAAGCTCCCACCTGGCCATTTATGTGAAGTGGCCGGGTGGGAAGTAGTTAACCGCTTGCCAACTGCCGCACGACTATTTAAGTCGACAGAATGGCACGGGCAGGCAGATTGGCGTACAGGTACGTCCCTTTAAATCTGCCCCCCCCCCCCGGCGTTGGGGTCAGCAAGGGCATAACAGGGGAATGCCTTTGTAAACAAGGCATTCCCCTATTCTGCCTAGTGACACTGTCAGTGATGACCGTTCCCCGTGATCAGGAACGGTCATCAGTGATGTGTCACGTGTAGCCACGCCCCCTAACAGTAAGAATCACTTCCTAGGGAACACTTAACCCCTGCAGCACCACCTAGTGGTTAACCCATTCACCACCAGTGTGATTTTTCCAGTAATCAGTGCATTTTTATAGCACTGATCGCTGTAAAAATGACAATGGTACCAAAATGGTGTCAAAAGTGTCCGATGTGTCCGCCATAAGGTCGCAGTCCCAAAAAAATTGCTGATCGCTGCCATAACTAGTAAAAAATTATTAATAAAAATGCCATAAAACAGTCCCCTATTTTGAAGACGCTATAACTTTTGCGCAAACCAATCAATAAGCACTTATTGCGATTTTTTTTACCAAAAATAGGTAGAAGAATACGTATCGGCCTAAACTGAGGAATAAAATGTTTTTTTTAATATATTTTTTTGGGGGTATTTATTATAGCAAAAAGTAAAAAATATTGCATTTTTTTCAAAATTGTCGCTCTATTTTTGTTTATAGCGCAAAAAATAAAAACCGCAGAGGTGATCAAATACCATCAAAAGAAAGCTCTATTTGTGGGAAAAAAAGGACTTCAATTTTGTTTGGGAGCCACGTCGCACGACCGCGCAATTGTCAGTTAAAACTACGCAGTGCCGAATCGCAAAAAGTGGCCTGGTCATTGGCCACCAAAATGGTCCGGGGCTGAAGTGGTTAACCACCTAAGACCCGGATCAATATGCAGGTAAAGGACCAGGCCCTTTTTTGCGATTTGGCACTGCGTCGCTTTAACTGACAATTGCGCGGTCGTGCGACGTGGCTCATTTTTCCCCCCACAAATAGAGCTTTCTTTTGGTGGTATTTGATCACCTCTGCGGTGCGACCCACGGCTGGACACTTAAAGAGCACGTACAGGTACGTGATTGTGCCCAGCCGTGCCATTCTGCCGACGGATTTCGGCGTTAGGCGGTCCTTAAGTGGTTAAAGGAGGTTTTTTTTTTATCTTAATGCATTCAATGCATTAGGATAAATAACCTTATGTGTGTAGCAGCCTCCCCAGCACCCCTAATTACTTACCTGAGCCCCATCTCTCTCCAGCGATGTCCATGAGTGTCTCAGCCGTCCAGGACTCTCCTCCTGATTGGCCTAAACACAGCAGTGGTGCCATTGCCTCCTGCGGCTGTCAATCAAAGTCAGTTAGCCTATCAGGGAAGAGACGGGACAGGGGCGAGACGGGGCTCAGGTGCCCCCATAGCTAGCTGCTGGCCGTGGGGGCACTAGACAGGAGGGAGGAGCCAGGAGCAGCGACGAGGGACCCGAGAAGAGGAGGATCGGGGCCACTCTGTGCAAAACCAACTGCACAGAGCAGGTAAATATAACATGTTTTTTTTTTTTTTTTTAAACAAGACTTTACAATCACTTTAAAATAGAAACTTTTCAACTCACATGACGTGACAAGAACACAGCATTTCTGGCAGAATCATTGGATATGTTCTGTACTTGCCAACAATGGGGCAGATTCAGGTACCGCTGTGCACTCCTTACGGAGGCGCAGCGTCCCGTTTTTGCCCTGCGCCCCCACAAATTAACTGCGCTACGCTTCATTCACGAAGCAGTAGCCATGTAATTTGCGTGGGCGCTCCTCAAAAATGCCCAGCGTAAGGGCGCCTAATGTAAATGATCCGTAGTGGGCGGGAATCATTTAAATTAGGCGCGTTCCCGCGCCGAGCGTAGGGCGCATGCTCCGTCGGGAAACTTTCCCGATGTGCATTGCGGCAAATGACGTCGCAAGGACGTCATTTGCTTCAAAGTGAACGTAAATGGCGTCCAGCGCCATTCACGATTCACTTACGCAAACAACGTAAAATTTAAACTTTGCGACGCGGGAACGACGGGTATACGTAGCATTGGCTGCCCCTGCTATTAGCAGGAGCAGCCTTACGCGAAACCCAACGGACGTAAACGACGTAAACTGCGTACGCAGGGCTCACGTAACGTATCGGCGTTAGTATGCAATTTGCATACTATACGCTGACCACTACGGGAACGCCACCTAGCGGCCTGCGTAAGAATGCAGCCTACGATATGACTGGCATAAAAGCCTTATGCTAGTCAGATCTTAGGCTGCCGTCGGCGTAACGAGGTTCCTGAATCAGGAGCATTCGAAACGCCGGCGCAAGTAAGCAATTGCGCTGCGTAACTATGGTTACGCAGATGCAATTGCTTCTTGAATCTTGGCCAATGTTCTTTAGAAAAGAAAAGAAATGCAACCGCTACATATAAGGACTGGTGAAAAGTTTTTGAACTGTGCCATACTCCTGTGAGTTGCAGTGGCGGGGGTACATTTCTCTGTGCGCCCCGCCCCCTCCACCATCTGTCTTCATTGGCCTTTATTATATCATCTCTTTCAGTGGAAGTGCATGAGTTGTTATCAGAATTGGCAAGATGAATATTCTCATAATATCTCACATCTATGTTGCTAAAAAACACTTCAGACAGTTGGAATCGCTCCCGGCGTGACATGTAGGGAACTGATAAATACACCGCTGCTAAGGCGGGCCTATCGCAATCTTTTTAACTAGGAAGGAACCCCTGAAATAACTTTCAGATCTCGTGGAACCCTTGCTAACAATGAAAGTATGAATCACACAATTAACCACTTCACCCCCGGACCATTTGGCTGGCCAAAGACCAGAGCATTTTTTGCGATTCGGCACTGCGTCCCTTTAACTGACAATTGCGCGGTCGTGCGACGCGGCTCCCAAACAAAATTGGCGTCCTTCTTTTCCCACAAATAGAGCTTTCTTTTGGTGGTATTTGATCACCTCTGCGGTTTTTATTTTTTGCGCTATAAACAAAAATAGAGCGACAATTTTGAAAAAAAAACAATATTTTTTATTTTTTGTTATAATAAATATCCCCCCAAAAAAATCTATAAAATTTTTTTTCCACAGTTTAACCACTTGACCACTGGGCACGTAAACCCACTTAATAACCAGACCAATTTTCAGCTTTCGGTGTTCTCACAATTTGAATGACAATTACTCAGTCATACAACATTGTACCCAAATTAAATTTTCGTCCTTTTTTTCACACAAATAGAGCTTTCTTTTGGTGGTATTTAATCACCGTTGGGTTTTTTATTTTTTGCGCTATAAGAGAAAAAAGACTGAAAATTCTGTAAAAAAAAAGAATTTTTCTTTGTTTCTGTTATAAAATTTAGTAAATTTTGTATTTTTTCTTCATTCTTTTGCATAAATGTGGAAGACGAAGTTACGCCGAGTAAATAGATACCCAACATGTCACCCTTCAAAATTGCACACGCTCGTGGAATGGCGCCAAACTTCGCTACCTAAGAATCCCCATAGGCAACGTTGCAGGGTATTGTGGGGTATTGCGGAGAATTGTGGGGTATTTTGGGGTATTGCAGCAGAGTCTTTTGGGGTATTGCAGCAGAGTATTTACCGTGATCCGTGATCAGCCGGGTCCGGAGGACCCGGCGGTCACGGAGATTCCCGTGTCACGGAGATTCCCAGAGTTAAGCAACCGCCTTGTAGACGTATTTCGTCTATAGGGCGGTTGCTAACTGGTTAATCCGATACATATTCTTCTACATATTTTAGGTAAAAAAAAAATCACAATAAGCTTTTATTCATTGGTTTTTGCAAAAGTTATAGGCCCGGATTCACGTAGGAGATACGACGGCGTCTGAGGCGTCATATCAAAGAATCAGATACGCCAAAATTTCTCTAAGGCCGCGTACACACGGACAGATTGTCCGATGAAAACGGTCCGCCGGACCGTTTTCATCGGACATGTCTGCTCGGAGATTTCTGTCTGATGGTTGTACACACCATCAAACGGAAATCCCCGCGGACACGATACGCGGTGACGTGGCCCCGGAAGGTCAATGCTTCCACGCATGCCTCGAATCACTTCGACGCATGCGAGGGCTTTCGGCCGAGCGGACACGTCCGGTGAGTCTGTACAGGCGACCGAACATGTCCGACGGACAGGCTTCCAGCGGACATGTTTCTTAGCATGCTAAGAAACATTTGTCCGCTGGAAACTGTCCGATCCGCCGGAAAATTGTCCGGTCAGACGTACAAACGACCGAACATGTCTGCTGAAACTGGTCTGCGGACCAGTTTCAGCAGACATGTTCGGTCGTGTGTACGGGGCCTTAGATACGACCACTAGGGGGCGTGTACGCTGATTTACGCCTAGAAATATGTAAATCAGCTAGATACGCCTATTCACGAACGTACGCCCGGCTGACGCAGTACAGATACGTCATTTACGTTAGGCTTTTTTCGGCGTAAAGTTACCCCTGCTATATGAGGCGTAGATGAGGCGTACCAATGTTAAGTATGGACGTCGGGCCAGCGTAGAATTTTTCGTCGATTACGTCGTTTGCGTAAGTCGTTCACGAATAGGGCTGTGCTTAATTTACGTTCACGTCGAAAGCATTGGCTTTTTGCGGGTTAATTTGGAGCATGCGCACTGGGATACTTTCACGGACGGCGTATGCGCCATTTGGAGAAAGCGTCATTTACGTGGGGTCACAATACATTTACATAACACACGCCCACATCTTCCACATTTGAATTAGGCGGGCTTACGCCTGTCTATTTACGCTACGCCACGGCAACTTAGAGAATACTGCACTTGCCTGTCAAAGTTGCGGAGGCGTAACGTAAATAGGATACTTTACGCCCACACAAAGATGCGCTCTCGTACGTGAATCTGGGCCATAGCGTCTACAAAATAGGGGTAGTTTTATTGCATTTTTATTCATTTTTTTTTTTTTTACTAGTAATGGGGGCGATCAGCGTTTTTTTTTATCGTGACTGCAACATTATGGTGGACACATCGGACACATTTGACGCTAATTTGGGACCATTCACATTTATACTGCGATCAGTGCTATAAAAAATCACTGATTACTGTATAAATGTGACTGGCAGTGAAGGGGTTAACCTGTTGGGGGCGGGGAAGGGGTTAAGTGTGTCCTAGGGAGTGATTCTAACTGTTAGGGGGCGTGGCTATGAGTGACACGTCACTGATCGCTGCTCCCGATAAGAGGGAACAGATGTGTCACTGGGCAGAACAGGGAGATGCCTTGTTTACACTTGCCTCTCCCCATTCTGCAGATCGCGGGCATAGTCACAGAGCTCGTGGCAGGGGCACGCACGCTCTGCCGGCGGCACGCACGCCCGCACAGTGGGAATTTCAAAGTCACGTAAATATACGTTACAGGAGTGAGTCAGGAACCGGTTATTGATGAGGATAACAATAGCTAGAAAAGAAACTTAGTGAGAATTGTAGTGTGCCCCCACATTATTGGTTAGTAGAGTTGGCCCAACAGTTCGAGCCGAGCAAAAGTTTGGCCTAAACATCGCCTGTCCACCAGGGGCGCTCGGCGGGATGTTCACCCGCCAAGCACCCCACAATTCACTGCGCGCTGCACAGTGCATTCAAAGTTTTGATTGGGCAAAGCTTTGCCCAATTAGGACACAGTGAATAGCTGGTTGTTAAGGAGTGGGTCGGAAAGCCGGATCTGGCATCCTTAACAACGGATGAGTCATCAGCTGTCAACGGGCTTCCCCGCTAACAGCTGAATGAAAAAAAAAAATCAGCAATAGATTTTTTTTTAAAAACGTTATTGGATCCTCCCCAATCCATACCAGGCCTTTTGGATATGGTGTGGATTTAACGGGGAACCCCAAGCAAAAAAAAAAATGGCTCTGGTTCCCCATAAAAATCCAGACCAGGCCCTTATCGGAGCATGCAGCCTTATAGGAAAGGGGGGGGGGGGGCGAGCAAGCTCTATTTATTTATTTTTTACACTTTTTTGGGGGTACCCTATACTCATTCACATAAGGGAGGGACGGGATCTGGGGGCTTACAGATTTTGATAAGCCCCCTGCCCGCAGACCCCCACAACCACAGCCCAGGGTTGTCGGGAACAGGCCCTGTACCCTCCACACTCCTCTCCTGTGCATACTGTCCGTTGTCATAACCTCTGTGCTCTTCTCCTGCACATAGTACCCATTGCCATACACTCCACACTCCTCTCCTGCGCATACTGCCCATTGCAATACCCTCCACACTCTTCTCCTGTACACATTGCCCACCACTGTACCTTCCACACTCTTCTCCTGTACATACTGCCCACTGTCATACTCTCCTCACTTGTATCCTGTACATAGTGCCCACTGTCATATTCTTTACACTCCTCTCCTGTACATACTGCCCACTGTCATCCCTCCACACTCCTCTTCTGTACATACTGCCCACTGTCACCCCTCCACACTCCTTTCCTGTACATACTACCCACTGTCATCCCCTCCACACTCCTCTACTGTACATACTGCCCACTGTCCCCCTCCACACTCCTCTTCTGTACATACTGTCCATTGTCATCCCTCCACACTCCTCTCCTGTACATACTGCCCACTGTCATCCCTCCACACTCCTTTCCTGTACATACTACCCACTGTCATCCCCTCCACACTCCTCTACTGTACATACTGCCCACTGTCATCCCCTCCACACTCCTCTACTGTACATACTGCCCACTGTCATCCCCTCCACACTACTCTACTGTACATAATGCCCACTGTCATCCCCTCCACACTCCTCTCCTGTACATAATGACCACTGACATCTCCTCCACACTCCTCTCCTGTACATACTGCCCACTGTCATCCCTCCACACTCCTCTCCTGTACATACTGACCACTGTCATCCCCTCCACACTCCTCTCCTGTACATACTGTCCACTGTCATCCCCTCCACACTCCTCTCCTGTAAATACTGCCCACTGTCATCCCTCCACACTCCTCTCCTGTACATACTGACCACTGTCATCCCCTCCACACTCCTCTCCTGTACATACTGTCCACTGTCATCCCCTCTACACTCCTCTCCTGTACATACTGCCCACTGTCATCCCTCCACACTCCTCTCCTGTACATACTGCCCACCGTCATCCCCTCCACACTCCTCTCCTGTACATACTACCCACTGTCATCCCCTCCACACTCCTCTCCTGTACATACTGCCCACTGTCATCCCCTCCACACTCCTCTCCTGTACATACTGCCCACTGTCATCCCCTCCACACTCCTCTCCTGTACATACTGCCCACTGTCATCCCCTCCACACTCCTCTCCTGTACATACTACCCACTGTCATCCCCTCCACACTCCTCTCCTGTACATACTGCCCACTGTCATCCCCTCCACACTCCTCTCCTGTACATACTGCCCACTGTCATCCCTCCACACTCCTCTCCTGTAAATACTGCCCACTGTCATACCATCCACACTCCTCTCCTGTACTTAGTGCCCACTATCATACCCTCCACACTCCTCTCCTGTACATACTGCCCACATTCATAAACTCCTCTACTGTACATAGTGCCCACTGCCATACCCTCCACATTCCTCTCCTGTACATACTGCCCACTGTCATCCCTCCACACTCCTCTCCTGTACATACTGCCCACTGTCATCCCCTCCACACTCCTCTCCTGTACATACTGCCCACTGTCACCCTTCCACACTCCTCCCCTGTACATACTGCCCACTGTCATCCCCTCCACACTCCTCTCCTGTACATACTGCCCACTGTCATCCCCTCCACACTCCTCTCCTGTACATACTGCCCACTGTCATCCCCTCCACACTCCTCTCCTGTACATGCTGCTGGAAGTCATATGACGCCCAGTCAGGATAACTGAACCATCGCCCGGTCATCATTCTGCTATAGGCCGGGCGGGAAGTGGTTAACAACCCCCTCTGCTACTTTACTGACCAGATGAATATCCCAGGAGTTTAATTGACTTGATGCTATACTCTGATTAAAAAGCGTTTCTTTCATTATTTTGAGCAGTGTATATATATAGATGGTGGAGACTGTGTGATCCTGGTCTCTGGCACTAGCCTTTTTCTTGAGGTGGATTTTGAAGTACTGTCTACATCTATAGCGATTAATACGGTCCAATATAAGAGACCATATATAGTATGACCTGAATGATCAAAAGATTTGCAGATAGTCCATCAGCATTTAGCTGTAATTGACCACTATGTACTCTTTTTTTTTAATCTCTCTATAGGGAAAACTCTATTAGCCGGATTCTCGTAGTGCGGCGCATCTTTTGGCCGGCGTAGCGCATCTCATATGCGCTACGCCGACGTAACATAGAGAGGCAAGTCCAGCATTCACAAAGCACTTGCTCCGTAAGTTGCAGCGGCGTAGCGTAAATTGACCACTGTCATCCCCTCCACACTCCTCTCCTGTACATACTGTCCACTGTCATCCCCTCCACACTCCTCTCCTGTAAATACTGCCCACTGTCATCCCTCCACACTCCTCTCCTGTACATACTGACCACTGTCATCCCCTCCACACTCCTCTCCTGTACATACTGTCCACTGTCATCCCCTCTACACTCCTCTCCTGTACATACTGCCCACTGTCATCCCCTCCACACTCCTCTCCTGTAAATACTGCCCACTGTCATCCCTCCACACTCCTCTCCTGTACATACTGACCACTGTCATCCCCTCCACACTCCTCTCCTGTACATACTGTCCACTGTCATCCCCTCTACACTCCTCTCCTGTACATACTGCCCACTGTCATCCCTCCACACTCCTCTCCTGTACATACTGCCCACCGTCATCCCCTCCACACTCCTCTCCTGTACATACTGCCCACTGTCATCCCCTCCACACTCCTCTCCTGTACATACTGCCCACTGTCATCCCCTCCACACTCCTCTCCTGTACATACTGCCCACTGTCATCCCCTCCACACTCCTCTCCTGTACATACTACCCACTGTCATCCCCTCCACACTCCTCTCCTGTACATACTGCCCACTGTCATCCCCTCCACACTCCTCTCCTGTACATACTGCCCACTGTCATCCCTCCACACTCCTCTCCTGTAAATACTGCCCACTGTCATACCATCCACACTCCTCTCCTGTACTTAGTGCCCACTATCATACCCTCCACACTCCTCTCCTGTACATACTGCCCACATTCATAAACTCCTCTACTGTACATAGTGCCCACTGCCATACCCTCCACATTCCTCTCCTGTACATACTGCCCACTGTCATCCCTCCACACTCCTCTCCTGTACATACTGCCCACTGTCATCCCCTCCACACTCCTCTCCTGTACATACTGCCCACTGTCACCCTTCCACACTCCTCTCCTGTACATACTGCCCACTGTCACCCTTCCACACTCCTCCCCTGTACATACTGCCCACTGTCATCCCCTCCACACTCCTCTCCTGTACATACTGCCCACTGTCCCCCTCCACACTCCTCTCCTGTACATACTGCCCACTGTCATCCCCTCCACACTCCTCTCCTGTACATGCTGCTGGAAGTCATATGACGCCCAGTCAGGATAACTGAACCATCGCCCGGTCATCATTCTGCTATAGGCCGGGCGGGAAGTGGTTAACAACCCCCTCTGCTACTTTACTGACCAGATGAATATCCCAGGAGTTTAATTGACTTGATGCTATACTCTGATTAAAAAGCGTTTCTTTCATTATTTTGAGCAGTGTATATATATAGATGGTGGAGACTGTGTGATCCTGGTCTCTGGCACTAGCCTTTTTCTTGAGGTGGATTTTGAAGTACTGTCTACATCTATAGCGATTAATACGGTCCAATATAAGAGACCATATATAGTATGACCTGAATGATCAAAAGATTTGCAGATAGTCCATCAGCATTTAGCTGTAATTGACCACTATGTACTCTTTTTTTTTAATCTCTCTATAGGGAAAACTCTATTAGCCGGATTCTCGTAGTGCGGCGCATCTTTTGGCCGGCGTAGCGCATCTCATATGCGCTACGCCGACGTAACATAGAGAGGCAAGTCCAGCATTCACAAAGCACTTGCTCCGTAAGTTGCAGCGGCGTAGCGTAAATTGGCCGGCGTAAGCTCGCCTAATTCAAAGTAGCAAGCAAGTGGGCGTGATGTATTACAATGAAGCGTGACCTCATGTAAATGAAGGGCCGAACGAACGGCGCATGCGCGCGCATGCTCAGAATCACATCGCATATACTCCCTAAGATATGACGGCTCAATGCCTACGACGTGAACATAACCTACACCCAGCCCCATTCACGTACGACTTACGTAAACGATGTAAAATACGACGGCTGTTCTGACGTCCATACCTTAACATGACTTACCCCTGCTTTATGAGGCTTAACTTTACGCCGGACGTACGCCTTATGTAAACAGGGTATATTACTGCGACGGGCGTAAGTACGTTTGTAAATCGGCGTATCTCGCTCATTTACATATTCAACGCGTAAATCAACGGAAGCGCCCCCTTGCGGCCAGCGTAAATATGCTCCCAAGATACGACGGCATAGGAGACTTACGTCGGTCGGATGGAGCCAAAATCCAGGCATATCTTGTTTCAAGAATCAGGCGCAGAGATACGACGGCGCATCTGTGCACTTACGCGGCGTATCAGAAGATACATCGGCGTAAGTCTTTCTGAATCCGGCTAATTACCTCTATTTAAGTGGGGAAAAATATACACATCCTTGACACACTATTTATTTTAAGAAATTTTACCGCTTCAATACCGGGCATTTTCACCCCCTTCCTGCACAGACCAATTTTTAGTTTTCAATTTGAATGACAATTGCGCGGTCATACAACACTGCACCCAAATGAAATCTTTATGTTTTTTTCCCCCCACAAACAGAGCTTTCTTTTGGTGGTATTTGATCACCTCTGCGGTTTTTATTTTTTTGCGCTATAAACAAAAGAAGAGAGCGACAATTTCGAGAAAAAAATACAATATCTTTTACTTTTTGATTTAATAAATATCACAATTTTTTTTTTAAACAATTTTTTTCCTCAGTTTAGGCCGATGCGTATTCTTCTACATATTGTTGGTTAAAAAAAATCAAAATAAGCGTTTATTGATTGATTGGTTTGTGCAAAAGTTACAGCATCTACAAAATAAGGGATAGATTAATGGCATTTTTATTTATTTGTTTACTAGTAATGGCGGCGATCTGCGATTTTTATTGTGACCGTGACATTGCGGCGGACACATCAGACACTTTTGACAAATTTTCGTAACCATTCACATTTATACAGCGATCAGTGCTATAAAACCATAGCAAATAGTAACTGGCAGGCAAGGGGTTAACACTAGGGGGCGATCAAGGGGTTAATATGTTTCCTAGGGAGTGATTCTAACTGTAGGGGGGAGGGGCTCACAAGGGGAGGAGAACGATCGGCGTTCCTCTGTACTGGGAACACACATTGGTCTCCTCCCTGCTGACAGGACGTGGATCTGTGTGTTTACACACACGGATCCATGGTCCTGCCGTGATTGCGGGCAATCGCGGGTGCCCGGCGGACATTGCGGGCCTCAGGGCATGTGCACCAAGTCCCGAGCGAAGCTCGCCCCCTAGCACCCAGGAAGCCCAGGACATCATATGACGTCCACCCGGAGGGAGGGTTCCCGCCGATGTCATTTTACAATGACTCAGTAGAGAAGGGGTTAATAAAGGTTATATTTTATATACCTTTGGCGTTGGTGCTTTGGGGTACGCACCCCCTGTTCTGTGATAAAGTCCCCAAAAACTGTCAAAAGTGTCAGTTAGTGTCCGAATGTCCGCCACAATATCGAAGTCCCGCTATAAATCGCTGATTGTCACCATAACTAGTAAATAAATAAACAAATAAATAAAAATGAAAACATTTATCCCATAGTTTATAGATATTATAACTTTGTGACCAATCATGACAATTGTACACAATACATGGCTTTAACTCAAGTCCTTCATTGTGTACTATTGTGTTGACCTCTGTGACTGTTCAAAGTTATCACATGGTACAGACAGAGCCAATCGCAGCCCACCTGTACCATGTGATTAGCTGTGGACATTCACAGATAACCACAAAAAACTGTGAAATTCACTGGTAGATCTGAAACGAGGGGAAGCTCTGCTGATTTTATCATCCAATCATGTGCAAGCTAAAATGCTGTTTTTTTATTTTACTTGCATGCCCCCCCTCTGGGCTACAGCGACTGCACTTCCAAGTGCACTTTCAGTGCAATTTCAAGTACACTTTGCACTTGTAGTGCAAAGTGGATTTGCCTTTCGTAAATAACACCCCCCAGTGTGTACCATTGTGTTTATCTCTGTGATTGGTCAAAGTTATCACATGGTACAGACAGGGCCAATCGCAGCCCACCTGTACCATGTGATTAGCTGTGGACAATCACAGATAACCACAATAGTAAAACAATAGTAAACACGGAATGAATCGATTTAATTCAGTAAAAATGTTTGCTTATAACAGTGAAATTCACGGGTATAAGCAATCATAATATGTAGAAAAAAAATGTATAATCCTGATCACTTCCCCAGAGTAGTACAGTGTTACTATGGTAACAATATTTTGCTCTGGTCACAGTGCGTTAAAGAAAATAAATTTAATAAAAAGAAAAATACATTGATTATCACCACACCAGTCATGTCATAATTGGTGACAATTAGGTGGATTCAGAAAGAGTTAGGCCGGCGTATCAGTAGATATGCAGACGTAATTCGGAATCTGCGCCGTCCTAAGTTTAAGTGTATTCTCAAACAGAGATACATTTAAACCTATCTAAGATACGACAGCCTGCGCCGTCCTATCTTAGGGTGCAATATTTAGGCTGGCCGCTAGGTGGCGCTTCCATTGAGTTCGGCGTAGAATATGTAAATCACTAGATACGCCTATTCACGAACGTACGTGCGCCCGTCGCAGTAAAGATACGCCGTTTACGTAAGGCATTTTCAGGAGTAAAGTTATTCCATCAAATAGCTGGACTAGTAATGGCCGTCGTTTCCGCGTCGAAATTTGAAAATTTTACGTAGTTTGCGTAAGTCGTCCGTGAATAGGGCTGGGCGTAATTTACGTCCATGTCGAAACCAATACGTCCTTGCGGCGTACTTTGCCGCAATGCACACTGGGATATGTCCACGGACGGCGCATGCACCGTTCATAAAAAACGTCAATCACGTCGGGTCACAGTTATATTTACATAAAACACGCCCCCTCATCCTCAATTATCAGCTATATACACCACAACTTTCCTACAGACTAAATAATATTCACAGATTTGGGTTATTTTACCAAAGAAATGGAGCAGAATACATTTTGGCCTAAATGTACGAAGAACGCTTATTTATTTGCGTGCATTTTTCTTATATGGCTCAGTTTGGTGTCAGAAGGGTTAAATAATTGTGCGCATTACATGTAATGGTGTCTTTTGCCACTAGAGGTCTTTGCAAGGTATCTGTGATCATATTATTCGGTCCGTTTATTTTTTGTTTTTTTTTAGTTGGTTGCTTCGTTTCAGTTGAATGAAGCAGTTTCAGTTTCGCTTTATATAAGTAAAGTTTCATTTTCCTGGAACAGTCGCTATTTACTGAAAGCGTTATTTGCTGGACCAGCTGCTGCATCATCCCCGATACCCACAGTTTTCATTTTAAATTTGATTCTCTTTATTTAAATTGTTATTTATATATATATATATACACACACATGAGGGGTCTTCAAAAAGTTACCACACTTTTTTTGTTTTACTTTATTAAATATTAAAAAGTTCTGAAACTTTTTGAAGAGAATAAAGAGAATCAAATTAAAATTATATATATATGCACACAGTGGGCTGGATTCAGATAGAATGGTCTATCTATGTGCCGGCGTAGCGTATATCAGATAAGTTACGCCGCCGTAAATTTGGGCGCAAGTTCCGTATGCAGAAAGAACTTGCGGCGTAACGTGTGTGTGGCGGCGTAAGCCCGCCTAATTTAAATGGGGATGTTGTGGGCGTGTTTTATTTAAATTTCACTTGACCCCGCGTATTTGCAGTTTTTTTTGTGAACAGCGCATGCGCCGTTCTTGAAAAAAATCCCAGTGCGCATGCTCGAAATTACGCCGCAAAGCCTCATTGGTATCGACGTGACCGTAACTTACGCAAAGCCCTATTCGCAAACGACTTACGCAAACAACGTAAAATTTTCAGAACTCGGCGCGGGAACGACGTCCATACTTAACATTCGCTACGCCTCATATAGCAGGGGTAACTTTACGCCGGAAAAAGCCTAACGTAAACGACGTAAAAAAATGTGCCGGCAGGACGTACGTTTCTGAATCGGCGTAAATACCTAATTAGCATATTCCTCGCGTAACTATACGGAAGCGTCACCTAGCGGCCAGCGTAAATATGCAGCCTAAGATACGACGGTGTAAGACACTTACGCCGGTCGGATCTTAGGGAAATCTATGCGTAACTGATTCTATGAATCAGGCGCATAGATCCGACCCCGCCACTCAGAGTTACGACGGCGTATCCGGAGATACGCCGTCGTATCTCGTATCTGAATCCGGGCCACGATATATAATATTTATTTATTGTTATTTTTCTCAAATTATTTTATTATATTATTTATTATTTTTTACTTTTTTTTCTGCTAGGTTAAAAGGAAATAAGGTTGGTGTTTAGTGTTTTAGCTTTTATTTAATTTTTTTTTATTTTTTTGGTAAGGTGTGTATTATTTAGTTTTTATTTTATTTTACCTGGGCCTTTTTATCAGGGTGTGCGGCATACACAAGTAGTTGACACAAGCAAAACTCTCCCTTTAATTTTCCAGCACATCACCACACACTTGTGTTGTAAAGTAGTGTGCACCAGAGCACCACATGCATTGTATTACCAAAAGTATTGGGACGCCTGCCTTTACATACACATGAACTTTAATGACATCCCAGTCTTAACCACTTCCCGACCTCCGCATGTAAATGTACGTCCACAATATGGCACGTACAGGCACATGGGCGTCATTGTACGTCCTTGCCTATTAGCGGGTGGGGGGTCCGATCGGGACCCCCCCCGCTACATGCGGAGGTCGGATTCCCTCGGGGAGCGATCCGGGACCACGGCGCGGCTATTTGTTTATAGCCGCTCCGTCGCGATCGCTCCCCGGAGCTGAAGAACGGGGAGAGTCGTATGTAAACACGGCTTCCCCGTGCTTCACTATGGCGGCGCATCGATCGTGTCATCCCCTTTATAGGGGAGACACAATCGATGACGTCAGTCCTACAGCCACACCCCCCTACAGTTGTAAACACACACTAGGTGCACCCTAACTCCTACAGCGCCACCTGTGGTTAACTCCCAAACTGCAACTGTCATTTTCACAATAAAGAATGCAATTTAAATGCATTTTTTTGCTGTGAAAATGACAATGGTCCCAAAAATGTGTCAAAATTGTCCGAAGTGTCCGCCATAATGTCGCAGTCACGAAAAAAATTGCTGATCGCCGCCATTAGTAGTAAAAAAAAAAAAATTTATAAAAATGCAATAAAACTATCCCCTATTTTGTAAACGCTATAAATTTTGCGCAAACCAACCGATAAACGCTTACTGCGATTTTTTTTACTAAAAATAGGTAGAAGAATACGTATCGGCCTAAACTGAGGAAAAAAAATGTTTTTATATATGTTTTTGGGGGATATTTATTATAACAAAAAGTAAAAAATATTGCATTTTTTTCAAAATTGTCGCTCTATTTTTGTTTATAGCGCAAAAACTAAAAACCGCAGAGGTGATCAAATACCACCAAAAGAAAGCTCTATTTGTGGGGAAAAAAGGACGCCAATTTTGTTTGGGAGCCACGTCGCACGACCGCGCAATTGTCTGTTAAAGCAACGCAGTCCCGAACTGTAAAAACACCTTGGGTCTTTAGGCTGCATATTGGTCCGGGGCTTAAGTGGTTAAAGGGGTTGTAAAGGTAAACAAATGTTTTCCCTAAATATCTTCTTTTACCTTAGTGCCGTCCTCCTTCACTTACCTCATCCTTCCATTTTGCTTTTAAATGTCCTTATTTCTTCTGAGAAATCCTCACTTCCTATTCTTCTGTCTGTAACTCCACACAGTAATGCAAGGCTTTCTCCCTGGTGTGGAGTGTCGTGCTCGCTCCCTCCCCTGGAATACAGGAGAGTCAGGACGCCCACTAACCCACACCTCCTTTCTCTATCTACAACGTAGAGAGCATCCTAACTCTCCAGTAGTCCAAGGGAGGGGGCGAGCACGACACTCCACACCAGGGAGAAAGCCTCGCATTACTGTGTGGAGTTACAGACAGAAGAACAGGAAGTGAGGATTTCTCAGAAGAAATAAGGACATTAAGGCTTCATTTCCATTGACGTTTTAACAGCCACTTTGTTTAGCCTTTTTTACAGCTTAAAAACGCCTGTCCATGTTTTTTATATATATATTTTTTTTGAGCTGGAGCTCAAAAACGCAGCGGTAGCGGTTTTAGCGTTTTTGAGCGTTTTTGCGCGTTTTTGAACGTCTGGCGTTTTTACAGCTCTAAAGCTGGAGCTTCAGAACGCACTGGTCCTGGGTTGTTTTTGCAGCCTAACCACTTGACCCACTTAATAACCAGACCAATTTTCAGCTTTCGGTGCTCTCACAATTTGAATGACAATTACTCAGTCATACAACATTGTACCCATATGAAATTTTCGTCTTTTTTTTCACACAAATAGAGCTTTCTTTTGGTGGTATTTAATCACCGTTGGGTTTTGTATTTTTTGCGCTATAAGAGAAAAAAGACTGAAAATTCTGTAAAAAAAAAAATGAATTTTCTTTGTTTCTGTTATAAAATTTAGCAAATTTTGTATTTTTTCTTCATTCTTTTGCATAAATGTGAAAGATGAAGTTACGCTGAATAAATAGATACCCAACATGTCACCCTTCAAAATTGTACACGCTCGTGGAATGGCTCCAAACTTCGCTACTTAAAAATCCCCATAGGCGACGTTGCAGGGTATTGTGGGGTATTGCAGAGTATTTTGGGGTATTGCAGAGTAGTGTGGGGTATTGCAGAGTCAAGAAAAACGTACTACACAAGGTAGTGACAGGGCGGACTTTTTCAGGCAATCACAGGGACATGAGGATTTGGAAAAATTATAAATTTAATTACAAAAAATTATTACATACAATAACTTCAATAAAATACAGTGAAACAGTACAGGATATACATTCACAAGCAATATTATCTTTCGTCTCGCCTACGCGTTTTGGCCTAGCGGCTTCTTCAGGACGAGTTTGAGAGAGAGTTTTTGACAATAGAATATTGCTAGTATCATAAGTCTGAAATGAGATATGAAAAACTTGTAATGTACAAAAAACATAAGGAAATTTACCAAATAGGTTAAAACACTGGGTATTGCAGAGTATTGTGGGGTATTGCTGAGTAGTGTGGGGTATTGCAGAGTAGTGTGGGGCATTGCAGAGTATTGTGGGGTATTGCAGAGTAGTGTGGGGTATTGCAGAGTAGTGTGGGGTATTGCAGAGTATGGGGGTATTGCAGAGTATGGGGGTATTGCAGAGTATGGGGGGTATTGCAGAGTATGGGGGGTATTGCAGAGTATTTTGGGGTATTGCAGAGTATGGGGGGTATTGCAGAGTAGTGTGGGGTATTGCAGAGTAGTGTGGGGTATTGCAGAGTAGTGTGGGGTATTGCAGAGTATTGTGGGGTATTGCAGAGTATTGGGGGTATTGGAGAGTATTGTGGGGTATTGCAGAGTATTGTGGGGTATTGCAGAGTATGGGGGGTATTTCAGAGTATGGGGGGTATTGCAGAGTATGGGGGTATTGCAGAGTATTGTGGGGTATTGCAGAGTATTGTGGGGTATTGCAGAGTATTGGGGGTATTGCAGAGTATTGGGGGTATTGCAGAGTATGGGGGTATTGCAGATTATTGGTGTTATTGCAGAGTATCACGTGGTAAACCGCCGCTAATGTCCGGACCCGGCGGTCACGGACATTCCCGTGTGCGCGCCCCAGAGGGCGCACGGGAGCGCGATTCTGGGAGGACGTCCATGGACGTCCTCCCAGAGTTAAACAACCGCCTTGTAGACGTATTTCGTATATAGGGCGGTTGTTAACTGGTTAAAAACGGCTCAGCCATCTACAGCTCAAAAACGTCATGGTGGGCATGAGGCCATAAGACTAACACGGAGAGCCGTTTTTAAGCTGCAAAAAAAAGCTCAGAAAACCGGCTGTAAAAACGTCCAGGGAAATGAAGCCTTAAAAGCAAAATGGAAGGATGAGGTAAGTGAAGGAGGACTGCACTAAGGTAAAGGAAGCTATTTAGGACCACAACCACATTGAGGTTTCTCTTCCTCTCATACGACCTCCTCGCTAGTTTTTATTTTCTAAGTGATGAGCTTATGTAACTTATCAGAGAGAGAGTTAAGCAGTCACACAGCTGGTGAATGGAGATAAAGCCGTAAATTGGTTGGCTGTGGTAGAGCCTCTGTGAGATAACAAGACCATCATCACCCATTAGTACAACAGTGTAGGAACTTTCTCTTATAGTTATCGGAAGCCCATAGCGTTTTCGCATACTCTGCATAGTCTCTAAGAGCTGCTTGGTGGTGTATAGGGTGTCACTGTTAAACCACTAGAGAAAGCTTTTAACATTGATGGATCTTTTTGAAGGTAAATTCTACTCTTCTTATTGGTTACAAATTTGCTGAAAATTCTGAGATGGGGGTGGGAAGGTCAGCAGATAGGAGGACACGCTTGTGGCCTCGGGAGTATTCATACATGTGTATATATATATATATATATGTTCCTTCCAACTGTAGAGACAGCAATTTTGTGAAAACGGGCGATTTATGAATTTTGAGACCATTTACATTCTGGACCAGGAGAATCCAAAAAAATGTATAATCCCCGATTGGCACTTTCCCAAGTGATTGGTTCGTCACCGCTTTGAGGTATGCCAGCCTGTGCGGTAGGTATGAGACTAAAGGGGAATTTGTCATGACCCATATATGTAGGCTGCCATATTCCCGCAGGGGGTGTTTTTAAAGTTTTTTATTTATTTAATTTCAACTTTTAACCACTTAAGCCCCGGACCATTTTGTTGCTAAATGCCCAGGCCAGGTTTTGCGATTCGGCACTGCGTCGCTTTAACAGACAATTGCGCGATCGTGCGACGTGGCTCCCAAACAAAATCGGCGTCCTTTTTTCCCCACAAATAGAGCTTTCTTTTGGTGGTATTTGATCACCTCTGCGGTTTTTATTTTTTGCGCTATAAACCAAAATAGAGCGACAATTTTGAAAAAAATACTTTTTGCTATAATAAATATCCCCCAAAAACATATATACATTTTTTTTTCCCTCAGTTTAGGCCGATACGTATTCTTCTACCTATTTTTGGTAAAAAAAAATCGCAATAAGCGTTTATCGATTGGTTTTTCGCAAAATTTATAGCGTTTACAAAATAGGGGATAGTTTTATTGCATTTTTATTAATTATTTTTTTTTACTACTATTGGCGATTTTTTACATGACTGCGACATTATGGCGGACACGTCGGACAATTTTGACACATTTTTGGGACCATTGTCATTTTCACAGCAAAAAATGCATTTAAATTGCATTGTTAATTCTGAAAATGACAGTTGCAGTTTGGGAGTTAACCACAGGGGGTGCTGTAGGAGTTAGGGTTCACCTAGTGTGTGTTTACAACTGTAGGGGGGTGTGGCTGTAGGACTGACGTCATCGACCGAGTCTCCCTATAAAAGGGATGACACGATCGATGCAGCCGCCACAGTGAAGCACGGGGAAGCCGTGTTTACATACGGCTCTCCCCGTTCTTCAGCTCCGGGGAGCGATCGCGACGGAGCGGCTATAAACGAATAGCCGCGCCGTCGTCCCGGATCGCTCCCCGCGGGAACCCGACCGCCGCATGTAGCTGGGGGGGTCCCGATCGGGCCCCCGACCCGCAGAAAGGCGGGGACGTACATGTACGCCCATATGCCTGTCCGCGCCATTCTGTGGACGTACATGTACATGCGGCGGTCGGCAAGTGGTTAAAAAAAAAAAACTCTAACCTAACTTTAGTGCCATCGGAAGGTGGTTGATAAGCCTCCTACGTGATAGCATAGTGCAGATGACAGGTTCTTTTTAACCACTTCAATACCGGGCACTTTCGCCCCCCTTCCTTCCCAGACCAATTTTCAGATTTCAGCGCTGTCGCGTTTTCAATGACAATTGCGCGGTCATGCGAAGCTGTACCCAAATTAAATTGGGGGGGAGAAGACAGCGCGGGGGAGAAGACAGCACGGGGGAGAAGACAGCACGGGGGAGAAGACAGCACGGGGGGAGAAGACAGCAAGGGGGGAGAAGACAGCACGGGGGGGAAGACAGCACGGGGGGGGGGAGACAGCACAGTGAGAGAAGACAGCGCGGGGGAGAAGACAGCGTGGGGGAGAAGACACCACGGGGAGAGAAGACAGCATGGGGGAGAAGACAGCACGGGGAGAGAAGACAGCATGGGGGAGAAGACAGCACGGGGAGAGAAGACAGCACGGGGGGAGAAGACAGCACGGGGGGGAAGACAGCACGGGGGGGAAGACAGCACGGAGAAGACTTGCAACTCCCCCCACCACCCGATACCTGACTGCCCAGGTATCGGGTGAAGCATCGGAGCATTTCTCCCGAGTACAAGTACTCGGGGGAAATGCTCGGTATACTAGTATCGGTATTGGGACATCCCTAGTATTTATTCATGACTCAGTTTTTTTTAGTTTTTGCGATATAAGCGAAAAAATGTATTTATTTTTTAGAGGGGGGTAGTGGATTGTCAGTGTGTTTTTTTTTTATTTATTTTTTATTATTATTTACATTTTCTTTTTAAAATTATTTATTGCAATTTTTTTTCTTTTTTTTAATCAGCCCTGTTGGGGGGGGGGGGGGCTTTGGTGAGATATCAGGGGTCTTAACATACCTCTCACATCTCCCCTTTAAGGCAGAGAAAGGGACTAAGGACACAGATTCCCCAGTCTCTTTCTCTGCAGCATCAGCTAAAATGAATGGAGAGAAGCTTCTCTCCATTCATAAACTGAAGCATCGTAAACACAGGTTACGAGGCTGACTCTGTCCATTCGGAAAAGGTAGGAGCCCTGCGGGGGAGAAGACAGCACGGGGGAGAAGACAGCACGGGGGGAGAAGACAGCACGGAGGGAGAAGACAGCACAGGGAGAGAAGACAGCACAGGGAGAGAAGACAGCACGGGGGGAGAAGACAGCACAGAGGGAGAAGACAGCACGGAGGGAGAAGACAGCACAGGGGAGAAGACAGCACGGGGGGGAGAAGACAGCACGGAGGGAGAAGACAGCACGGAGGGAGAAGACAGCACGGGGGGAGAGGACAGCACGGGGGGAGAGGACAGCACGAAGGGAGAAGACAGCACAGGGGGAGAAGACAGCACACGGGGAGAAGACAGCACACGGGGAGAAGACAGCACGGAGGGAGAAGACAGCACGGAGGGAGAAGACAGCACGGAGGGAGAAGACAGCACGGGGGGAGAAGACAGCACGGGGGGAGAAGACAGCGCGGGGGGAGAAGACAGCACGAGGGGGGAAGACAGCACGGGGGAGAAGACAGCATGGGGGAGAAGACAGCACGGGGGGAGAAGACAGCAAGGGGGAGAAGACAGCACGAGGGGGGAAGACAGCACGGGGGGGGAGACAGCACGGGGAGAGAAGACAGCGCGGGGGAGAAGACAGCACGGGGGGAGAAGACAGCACGGGGGGAGAAGACAGCACGGGGGGAGAAGACAGCACAGGGGAGAAGACAGCACGGGGGGAGAAGACAGCAAGGGGGGAGAAGACTGCACGGGGGGGAAGACAGCACGGGGGGGAGACAGCACGGGGAGAGAAGACAGCACGGGGGAGAAGACAGCGCGGGGTAGAAGACAGCACGGGGAGAGAAGACAGCACGGGGGAGAAGACAGCGCGGGGGAGAAGACAGCACGGGGAGAGAAGACAGCATGGGGGAGAAGACAGCACGGGGAGAGAAGACAGCATGGGGGAGAAGACAGCACGGGGAGAGAAGACAGCATGGGGGAGAAGACAGCACGGAGAAGACTTGCAACTCCCTCCACCACCCGATACCTGACTGCCCAGGTATCGGGTGAAGCATCGGAGCATTTCCCCCGAGTACTCGGGAAATGCTCGGTATACTAGTATCGGTATCGGGACATCCCTAGTATTTATTCATGACTCAGTTTTTTTAGTTTTTGCGATATAAGCGAAAAAATTTACGAAAAATTGGAAAAAAAAAACAATATTTTCTTATTTCTATTCTAAAAGAAATGGAATCAAATCGAATTTTGACATAAATTTAAGCCAAAATGTATTCCGCTACATGTCTTTGGTAAAAAAAAAATCTTGTTAAGTGTATAATAATTGGTTTGTGTGATCACAGATGATCATGTACAGATGTGCGCAGGTGATTACGGACATATGTGTGCAGATGATCATTGGGACATGTGATTTTACTGTTACATATGTGGGGGACAGGTGTTTTTTACCGTGTGGGGACACTATTTTGGGGACATTGTGTGTTTACATGGTGTGGGGACATGTGTTTTGGGGACACTGGGCTGGTGATTAGTGTGTAAAAAGCTGTAAAAAAACAGCTCATACTCACTGATCACCGGCCAGCTGCAGAGATCCGCTCTCCTCTCCTCATCGACAATTTCTGTGTTAGGAGAGCCGATCGCCTATCAACCAGCTCTCTATTCACATCACATGTCAACTGTGATTGGACACAGCCGTCATGTGATCAGGAGGGCCAATCATAGAGCCCGCCTGACGATCGGAGATGCACCGTGTCCAGGTGACACAAGCGCATCGGGACCACGCCGCTGCACGGGCACGCGCGTGAGCGATCCTCCTCCTCCTGAACGTCCACTACGCGAGCTGAAATGGGGGTGTCATTAAGATATGACACTTCCCAGCAGTTCGCATATGGCAGTGTGAACTGCTGTGTGTGTCGGGTGCAATGCGGGAACTCAGTGGATTCGCAGTGTGAACCGGGCCTTAAGGACTCTTTCACACGGGCGGACCGTATGTCCGCTTTTTCATCTATCCGTGTACGGATGAAAAAGGGACATACATTGGTCCCTATGAACATCCGCTGACACCAGATCTCGCCCGGTTCCGCATTCCTCCAATTCTGCAGATGGAGGAAAACCCTATTTTTCCATCCGCCTGCGGATCGGATGAACACGGACAGACGGTCAGTGTTCATCCGATCCCCCCCATAGAGCGGAGAAAAGACAGGGCGGTCCCTGCACAGTGTGCGGGGACCGCCCTGTCATCCGCCGGCTCAGCGGGGATCAACGGAGCAATTTAATTACACAGATTCTGAGGCTGACTAATGCAGATAATCGGGGGCATTTGCCGGCAATTTTCGGCAATGACACCGTCCTAATCGGTGCGACGCCGCATCTGCGGCGCTGCACCGATTTTTAAAAAGTAGTTCCTGTACTACTTTTTGCGATTTCGGGACGATATTGACATCTGTGCAGAAACCTGCACAGATGTCTCTTAAATCGCGGCCGAAATCGGGACTGCCAGCGGGAGTGAAGCCGTGCGAGTTCAGCTGAACTCGCACAGCTTCACTCCCGCAGCCCAGTGAGAACCAGGGCTCAAAGTCGGATCAGTGTCTTAACTGAAGCAACTTTACAGGAAGAGAAAATAGTTATCTCAGGCAAACCCCTCCCTCCCACAGAGCTGATTATTGTTTTATTGGCCACTGGCAAAGTTGCCTGTCCTGGAGCCTTGAAGTTGCCTCAAAGTTGCCTCAAGTTGCCTCGCCAAGTCGTGCTCACTTTCATGTCACTGTAGTGTGCACTTAGGTAGTGGCACTTTTCTCTACTTCTTTTTGTTTTTACATGCAGGGGGGGGGAATTTACAGCACACACTCATTTTGGTAGCATAATTATTAATGTGAAAGTTATGTTCTTTTTTTTTTTTAGAGAACATTAACTGTTATCAAATTTTTATGGATTGTTTTTATTGCTGTCTGTCTCCATTAGAAAGATATACCCTCCTTATTTGTAATAGTGACCATTGTCACAGAGACAAAAAAATGATGGAAAGTGTTCCAATGGGGAAAATTGTTCCTGTAACAAACAACCAAGGTGGGAATTCATTCGCTTTAAAGAGATTCCTCTTGTGTATCCAGATTAAAAAGAAAAGAGCAGAAATGTTATTCCTTTCCTGTATCCAACATTTAAAAGGTTTGGCTTTGCATGGACTTTACCTAACACCCCCCCCCCCCCCCCCCCGCCCTGGTTCGATTTGCAGCAGAGCATGCAAACAGGCAAAAGAATTGTGCGAACACCATTAAAGTCTATGGGACACGAACATGAAAAAAAAAAAGTGCTAATTTTAAAGGCTAATATGCAAGTTATTGTCATAAAAAGGGGACCCGGGTCCTGTCCCAGGGGACATGTATCAATGCAAAAAAAGTTTTAAAAACCAATGTTTTTTTGGGAGCAGTGATTTTAATAATGCTTAAAGTGAAACAATAAAAGTATATATATATATTCCTTTAAATTTCATACTGGGGGGGGGGGGTGTCTATAGTATGCCTGTGAAGTAGCGCATGTTTGCCGTGTTTAGAACAGTCCCTGCACAAAATTACATTTCTAAAGCGAAAAAAGTCATTTAAAACTACTCACGACTATAATGAATTGTCGGGTCCCGGCAATACAGATACAAGTCATTGAAAAAAACGACATGGGTTCCCTCCCCCCGAGTCCATTACCAGGCCCTTTGGGTCTGGTAAGAATATTAACCACTTCCCGCCCGGCCTATGGCCGATTTACGTCCGGGAAGTGGTTATGAAATCCTGACAGGACGTTCTAGAACGTCCTGCAGGATTTCATGCCGCGCGCGCCCGTGGGGGCGCGCATCGCGGCGATCGGTGATGCGGGGTGTCAGTCTGACACCCTGCATCTCCGATCTCGGTAAAGAGCCTCCGGCGGAGACTCTTTACCACGTGATCAGCCGTGTCCAACCACGGCTGATCACGATGTAAACAGGAAGAGCCGCCGATGGCTCTTCCTCACTCGCGTCTGACAGACGCGAGTAGAGGATAGCCGATCGGCGGCTCTCCTGACAGGGGGGGTTCGCGCTGATTGTTTATCAGCGCAGCCCCCCCTCGGATCGCCACACTGGACCACCAGGGATGCCCACCCTGGAGCACCAGGGTGGGCAAAAAAAAAAAAAAAAGCCAGAAAAAAAAAAAAAGTTAAAAAATAAATAAAAAAAAAACATAAAGAAAAAAGATGCCAGTCAGTGCCCACAAATGGGCACTGACTGGCAACAATCAGTGCTGCCACCCCAGTGTCCATCAGCGCCACCCCAGTGTCCATCAGCGCCACCCCAGTGTCCATCAGTGCCACCCACAGTGCCCATCCATGCCCAGTGCCCACCTAGCAGTGCCCATCTGTGCCACCCATAAGTATCCATCAGTGCCGCCCATGAGTGCCCATCTGTGCCGCCTATGAGTGCCCAGTGCCGCCCATGAGTGCCCATCAGTGCCGCCTATGTGTGCCCATCAGTGCCGCCTATGTGTGCCCATCAGTGCCGCCTATGTGTGCCCATCAGTGCCGCCTATGTGTGCCCATCAGTGACGCCTATGTGTGCCCATCAGTGTCGCATACCAGCGCCGCCAATCAGTGCCACCTCATCTGTGCCCGTCAGTACTACCTCATCGATGTCCATCAGTGCCATCTCATCGGTGCCCATTAGTGCCGCCATATCAGTGCCCGTAATTGAAAGAGAAAACTTATTTACAAAAAAATTAACAGAAAAAAATAAAAACGTAATTTTTTTTCCAAATTTTCAGCCTTTTTTTAGTTGTTGCGCAAAAAAAAAAAATCGCAGAGGTGATCAAATACCACCAAAAGAAAGCTCTATTTGTGGGGAAAAAAGGACGCCAATTTTGTTTGGGTACAGTGTAGCATGACCGCGCAATTGCCATTCAAAGTGCGACAGTGCTGAAAGCTGAAAATTGGCTTGGGCGGGAAGCTGCGTAAGTACCTGGTATGGAAGTGGTTAAGGGGAACCCCAAATCAACAAAAATAAATGCGTGGGGGTCCCCCCAAATTCCATCACCAGGCCCTTCAGGTCTGGTATGGATATTAGGGGAACCCTGCACCAAATTGAAAAAAAAAAATGGCGTAGGGGTCTCCCTCAAAATCTGTACCAGACCCTTCAGGTCTGGTATGGATTTTAAGGGGAACCCAGCACCAAAATAAAAAAAATGGCGTGGGGTTTCCCCCCAAAATCAATACCAGACCCTTATCCGAGCACGCAACCTGGCAGGCCGCAGGAAAAGAGGGGGGGCAAGAGAGCCCCCCTCCTGAACCATACCAGGCCACATGCCCTCAACGTGGGGAGGATGTCCCCATGTTGATGAGGACAAGGGCCTTATCCCCACAACCCTTGCCAGGTGGTTGTGGGGGTCTGCAGGCGGGGGGCTTATCGGAATCTGGAAGCCCCCTTTAACAAAGGGGACCTCCAGATCCTGCCCCCTATGTGAATTGGTAATGGGTACAATTTACCCCTACCATTTCACCCAAACAAGTGAGAAAAAAAGGGAAAAAACACACACACAAAGTTGGGACAAGTCCTTTAATAAAAATAAGAATTCCAGCACCGTAATCCTTCTACGAGTCCGACCCGCCGCTACGAACGATACCGCCTCCATAGGAGGCTCCTGGCCAAATGACATGTGAGCCATCTGACAGCTCTTTTATAACCGAGGGCGGCGCCCCCCCCGTGATGTGGATGGGTGAGCCCGCCCCCTCTGATGCAAGGGGGTTTCCTATGATGCGTCAGAGTGGGCGGGGTCACCCATCACCACAGCATGGGGAAACCGCTGTTATTCACATAGGGGGGCCGGGATCTGGAGGTCCCCTTTGTTAAAGGGGGCTTCCAGATTCCGATAAGCCCCCCGCCCACAGACCCCTACAACCACCGGGCAAGGGTTGTGGAGATGAAGCCCTTGTCCCCATCAACATGGGGACATCCTCCCCATGTTGAGGGCATGTGGCCTGGTATGATAGCCTGGTATGATTCAGGGGTGGGGGCGCTCTCTCGTCATCCCCTCTTTTCCTGCAGCCTGCCAGGTTGCATGCTCAAATAAGGGTCTGGTATGGATTTTTGGGGGGAACCCCACGCCATTTTTTTTTTCATTTTGGCACAGGCTTCCCCTTAATATTTATACCAGACCCAAAGGGCGTGGTAATGGACTGGGGCGGGGATGTCATTTTTGTCAATTACTTGTATCTGTTTTGCCGGGACCCAACAATTCATTATAGCCGCAAGTAGTTTTAAATGACTTTTTCCTTTTGAAATGTTTTGATCACTTTTATTCCTATTACAAGGATCATGTGTAGGCAAGGCAGGCTTGAGAGAAATCGTGTCGAGAAAAACTTTGGGCTAGATTCTGAAAGAATTTACGTCGGCGTATCCATCTATTCATACACGTAAATTCAAAGCTGCGCCGGCGTATCTTCTTTCTGTATTCAGAAAGCAAGATACGCCGAAATTAGGCTAAGATCCGACTGGCGTAAGTCTCTTACACCGTCGTATCTTAGGCTGCATATTTACGCTGGCCGCTAGGTGGCGCTTCCGTCGATTTGAGCGTAGAAATGAGCTGGATACGCCGATTCAGAAACGTACATGCGCCCGGCGGATTTTTTTTTTTACGTCGTTTGCGTAAAGCTTTTTCTGGCGTAACGTTACTCCTGCTATATGAGGCGTAGCCAATGTTCAGTATGGACGTCGTTCCCGCGCCGAATTTTGAAAATGTTTACGTTGTTTGCGTAAGTCGTTCGCGAATAGGGCTTTGCGTAAATTTCGTTCACGTCGAAAGCATTGACTATTTGCAACGTGATTAGGAGCATGCGCACTGGGATACGTTCACGGACGGCGCATGCGCCGTTCGTGAGAGACGTCGTTTACGTGGGGTCATGTTTTATTTGCATAAAACACGCCCACCTCTTCTCAATTTGAATTTGGCGCGCTTACGCCGACGGATGTACGCTACGCCGCCGTAACTTAGGGCGCAGGTTCTTTGTGAATCCAGCCTCACTAAGTTACGGCGGCGTAGCGTGCCCGCACAAACTTACGGCGGGCTTTCTGAATCTAGCCCTTTGTGTTATTTTTTTCCATGACATGAATAACGGTCGCGTGTACGCGGCTTAAGAATTTTTTTTTTTTAACTGCGGAGAATAATTTAGGGCTGACCAGATTCTTCCATAATCCCACATTTTATCGTTTTCGAAGGAACCAGGCAGTTGTTGATGTATTTTGCACAAGTACTCTTGTGTGTTTTTTTATAGCAGTAACTTCTATTGTTCTGTGTCCCCGAGGCATTAGCAGACAGGAAATTGACAAGCCTTTTTATAGTCCAGGGTCTGTTGCGCGGCTTCGTTGAGGGAATCTTTGCTGGAACAGAAAGTGTTTTTCTCATCGGCCCGATCACCATGCTGCGTTGGACAGAATAATGAAGGTACGTCTCGTTTTTTTGTCTCCGTTTTAGGGGGATTGCGTTAGGTGTTGTCCATAGCATATCTTCCGTGATGGGGGGACGGTCACCTAGCCAGAGCTGCAAGGCCAATACAAATGTATAGTATGACTAAACCTTTGCATTAGAACACATGTGCGGGTCTATCTTTCTTTGGATAATAACGCTCAACTCGTGTTTCTATTTATGGAGAACGAGCTTAACCACTTCCATACAGGGCACTTACGTACCTTCCTGCCCAAGCCAATTTTCAGCTTTCAGCACTGTCGCACTTTGAATGGCAATTGCGCGGTCATGCTACACTGTACCCAAACAAAATTGGCGTCCTTTTTTACCCACAAATAGAGCTTTCTTTTGGTGGTATTTGATCACCTCTGCGATTTTTTTTTTTGCGCAACAACTAAAAAAAGACCGAAAATTTTGAAAAAAATTAAGTTTTTATTTTTTTCTGTAATTTTTTTGTAAATAAGTAAGTTTTCTCTTTCAATTATGGGCACTGATATGGTGGCACTGATGGGCACAGATGAGATGGCACTGATGGACATCGACGAGGTAGTACTGACGGGCACAGATGAGGTGGCACTGATTGGCGGCGCTGGTATGCGGCACTGATGGGCACACATAGGCGGCACTCATGGGCACACATAGTTGGCACTGATGGGCACTTATGGGCGGCACTGATGGGCACTCATGGGCGGCACTGATGGGCACTCATGGGCAGCACTGGGCACTCATGGGCGGCACAGATGGGCACTCATGGGTGGCACAGATGGGCACTGTGGGGTTGCACTGATGGGCACTGTGGGGTGGCACTGATGGGCACTGTGGGGTGGCACTGATGGACACTGTGGGGTGGCACTGATGGACACTGTGGGGCGGCACTGATGGACACTGTGGGGCGGCACTGATTTACTTGTTGCCAGTCAGTGCCCATTTGTGGGCACTGATTGGCATCTTTTTTTTTTGCATCCTTTTTTTTTTTCCCCCAGACTTTTTTTATTTATTTTTTTTGACTTTTTTTTTCTCAATTTTTTTTGTTTTGCCCTTCCCTGGTGGGCATCCCTGGTGGTCCATGTGGCGATCCGAGGGGGGGCTGCGCTGATAAACAATCAGCGCGAACCCCCCCTGTCAGGAGAGCCGCCGATCTGCTCTCCTCTACTCGCGTCTGTCAGACGCGAGTGAGGAAGAGCCATCGACGGCTCTTCCTGTTTACACCGTGATCAGCCGCGGTTGGACACGGCTGATCACGTGGTAAAGAGTCTCCGTGAGAGACTCTTTACCGAGATCGGTGTTGCGGGGTGTCAGACTGACACCCCGCAACAACGATCGCCGCGATGCGCGCCCCCGGGGGCGCGCAGCGGCTAAGAATCCTGAGGACGTCATATGACGTCCGGTCAGGATTCTACAACCACTTTGCCGCCGTCAATCTGTCATTGGCGGGCAGCAAGTGGTTAAAAACATGTTTTCAAATTTTCCACGTAAAGCTCCAATGAGCTTCCGATCTGTATCTTGATCAGTGCATGTCTCATCGAGGTCATTGAGGCAAACTTTAACTGGTTGCAGACCAGCCGCCGCAGTTCTACGGCGTCAGGTCGGCTCTCCTGCGCGAGAGCCCGTAGCTCTACGTCGGCAGAAGAAGCGGCCAGTAGGGGGCATGCGCGCCCGCTCGTTTCTGACTCCCATGCGCGTGCCCGGCGGTCGCGATCACCGCCGGGCACCCGCGATCGCTCATTACAGAGAGAGAACCGGGAGTTGTGAGTGTAAACACACAGCTCCCGGTCCTGTCAGGGGGAGAAATGCCT
Source organism: Rana temporaria (assembly GCF_905171775.1). NCBI lineage: Eukaryota > Metazoa > Chordata > Amphibia > Anura > Ranidae > Rana > Rana temporaria. The sequence goes on along the minus strand of NC_053491.1, from coordinate 472,242,161 downwards.
GACCGTCTGTTCATACAATGTATAAACAGAAGATCAGTCATTTCCCCGAGTGAGTCCACCCCCCCTACAGTTAGAACACACCCAGGGAACATACTTAACCCCTTCCTCGCCCCCTAGTGTTAACCCCTTCCCTGCCAGTGGCATTTTTACAGTAATCAATGCATTTTTATCACACTGATCGCTATAAAAATGCCAATGGTCCCAAAAATGTGTCAAAATTGTCCGATGTGTCCACCATAATGTCGCAGTACCGATAAAAATCGCTGATCGCCGCCATTACTAGTAAAAAAAAAATATTAACAAAAATGCCATAAAACTACCCACCTATTTTGTAAACGCTATAACTATTGCGCAAACCAATCGATAAACGCTTATTGCGATTTTTTTACGAAAAAATAGGTAGAAGAATACGTATCGGCCTAAACTGAGGAAAATATTTTTTTATATATTTTTGGGGGATATTTATTACAGCTAAAAGTAAAAAAATATAAAAAAAAAAAATCAAAATTGTCGCTCTATTTTTGTTTATAGCGCAAAAACTAAAAACCGCAGAGGTGATCAAATACCATCAAAAGAAAGCTCTATTTGTGGGGGGAAAAAAAGGACGCCAATTTTGTTTGGGAGCCACGTCGCACGACCGCGCAATTGTCATTTAAAGCGACGCAGTGCCGAATCGCAAAAAAGAGCTCTGGTCTTTGACCAGCAATATTGATCCGGGGGTTAAGTAGTTAAGGAATGGTAAAAGGGGCCCAAAGCCCATCATGGTTTTTGGGGCCCATAGCAGCTGTCTCATACTTGCCAACCACCCCAGTGTAAATTATCTGGTCCCTTGAAGTTATTAGTCCTGTGCTGTGTCCTGGTATCTCAGTGTGAAGTTCTGTTACTGATGCTGCCCAGCTCCGCCCTATTGCCATCTACAGGTGACTCACCTGCATACCCTGTATTTGCATGTAAATAACCTGCATTGTTAAATAGCGACAACATTGTTATGTAAATAGCCGCGGCCCAACACCATTGATTTGTAAATAGAGGCGGCATTCATATATATATATATATATATATATATATATATATATATATATATATATATATATATATATATATAATGCCCCCCCCCCCCCGAGGTCATATCCACCATCACTTCTGCTGAATGCTGCCCACTGGGGAGGTACAGGGGCATGCTTGAAAGTCCTGCCTACAACTGTGGTCATTAAGCCTTACATTGGTGGTCAGTGTAAATTCTTCCTTACATTGTTGGTTACTAGTGTTGCTCACGAATATTCGCATTTCGAATATTCGTTACGAATATGGCATATTCGAATATTCGCGAATAACTCGAATTTCGCGGCCAAAATTCGCTATTCCGAATATTCGTATTTTTTCAAATTTATTTTTAAAACAGATCACATCCTATCGACGTCTAAAAGCATTGCTGGTATGATTAGAGGCCCTGGGCCGAGTAGCTAAGCTGAGGCGATCCTTTTATGTTGCCGAATGTTCGCAATCGCGAATATTCGATTTCCGAATATTCGCGAATACTTTCTCCGCCCTTCTTTTGCATCAGAGCCAATCAGAGTTCTCCTACCACAGTTGTCAAAATTTCGCAATCAATTTCGCATTCGCATTAGCGAAATTTCGCAACATTTTTTTTTTTATAAAATATCACAAATATTCGATTTTAGCAAATATTTCACGAATATTCGTCTATATATTCGTAATATATCGCGAAATCGAATATGGCGTATTCCGCTCAACACTATTGGTTACTGTGAATGTTCCTATTACATTGGTGGTCAGTGTAAATCCCCCATTACATTGGTGGTCAGTGTAAATCCCCCATTACATTGGTGGTCAGTATAAATCCCCATTACATTGGTGGTCAGTGTAAATCCCCCATTACATTGGTGGTCAGTGTAAATCCCATTACATTGGTGGTCAGTGTAAATCCCCATTACATTGGTGGTCAGTGTAAATCCCCATTACATTGGTGGTCAGTGTAAATCCCCATTACATTGGTGGTCAGTGTAAATCCCCATTACATTGGTGGTCAGTGTAAATCCCCCATTACATTGGTGGTCAGTGTAAATCCCCCATTACATTGGTGGTCAGTATAAATCCCCATTACATTGGGGGTCAGTGTAAATCCCCATTACATTGGGGGTCAGTGTAAATCCCCCATTACATTGGTGGTCAGTGTAAATCCCATTACATTGGTGGTCAGTGTAAATCCCCATTACACTGGTGGTCAGTGTAAATCCCATTACATTGGTGGTCAGTGTAAATCCCCCATTACATTGGTGGTCAGTGTAAATCCCCATTACATTGGTGGTCAGTGTAAATCCCCCATTACATTGGTGGTCAGTGTAAATCCCCCATTACATTGGTGGTCAGTATAAATCCCCATTACATTGGTGGTCAGTGTAAATCCCCATTACATTGGTGGTCAGTGTAAATCCCATTACATTGGTGGTCAGTGTAAATCCCATTACATTGGTGGTCAGTGTAAATCCCCCATTACATTGGTGGTCAGTGTAAATCCCCCATTACATTGGTGGTCAGTATAAATCCCCATTACATTGGTGGTCAGTGTAAATCCCCATTACATTGGTGGTCAGTGTAAATCCCCCATTACATTGGTGGTCAGTGTAAATCCCCATTACATTGGTGGTCAGTGTAAATCCCCATTACATTGGTGATCAGTGTAAATCCCCCATTACATTGGTGGTCAGTGTAAATCCCCATTACATTGGTGGTCAGTGTAAATCCCCATTACATTGGTGATCAGTGTAAATCCCCATTACATTGGTGGTCAGTGTAAATCCCCCATTACATTGGTGATCAGTGTAAATCCCCATTACATTGGTGGTCAGTGTAAATCCCCCATTACATTGGTGGTCAGTGTAAATCCCCATTACATTGGTGGTCAGTGTAAATCCCCATTACATTGGTGGTCAGTGTAAATCCCCATTACATTGGTGGTCAGTGTAAATCCCCATTACATTGGTGGTCAGTGTAAATCCCCATTACATTGGTGGTCAGTGTAAATCCCCATTACATTGGTGGTCAGTGTAAATCCCCCATTACATTGGTGGTCAGTGTAAATCCCCATTACATTGGTGGTCAGTGTAAATCCCCATTACATTGGTGGTCAGTGTAAATCCCCATTACATTGGGGGTCAGTGTAAATCCCCATTACATTGGTGGTCAGTGTAAATCCCCTTTAAATTGGGGGTGAGTGTAAATCCCCCTTACATTGGTGGTCAGTGTAAATTCCCATTACATTGGTGGTCAGTGTAAATCCCCATTACATTGGTGGTCAGTGTAAATCCCCATTACATTGGTGGTCAATGTAAATCCCCCTTACATTGGTGGTCAGTGTAAATCCCCATTACATTGGTGGTCAGTATAAATCCCCATTACATTGGTGGTCAGTGTAAATCCCATTACATTGGTGGTCAGTGTAAATCCCCATTACATTGGTGGTCAGTGTAAATCCCCATTACATTGGTGGTCAGTGTAAATCCCCCATTACATTGGTGGTCAGTGTAAATCCCATTACATTGGTGGTCAATGTAGAAGCCCCCTTTAAATTGGGGGTGAGTGTAAATCCCCCTTACATTGGTGGTCAGTGTAGAAACCCCCCTTTATTGGTTGTTATTGGTTGTTGATGTCCCCCATTACATTGGTTGTCAGTGTAAATTCTTCATAACATTGGTGATCAGTGTACATTTCCCTTTACATTGGTGGTAAGTGCAGAATTGCCCTTACACAGGTGGTCAGTGTAAATCCTCCCTTACACAGGTGGTCAGTGTAAATTCCCCGTGACCGGGGCCATTTTTTGCGATTCGGCACTGCGTCGCTTTAACAGACAATTGCGCGGTCGTGCGACGCTGTACCCAAACAAAATTGGCGTCCTTTTTTCCCCACAAATAGAACTTTATTTTGGTGGTATTTGATCACCTCTGCGGTTTTTATTTTTTTTAGCTATAAACAAAAATAGAGCGACAATTTTGTAAATAAATAAATAATAAATAGCCAAAAAAAAAGAAAACATTTCTTCATCAGGTGAGGCCGATTTGTATTCTTCTAGATATTTTTGGTTAAAAAGGGCCAGATTCACGTAGAATCGCGGCGGCGTAACGTATCGTAGATACGTTACACCGCCGCAAGTTTTCATCACAAGTGCCTGATTCACCAAGCACTTGCGATGAAAACTACGCCGGCGGCCTCCGGCGCAAGGCGGGCCAATTCAAATGGGCGTGTGCCATTCAAATTAGGCGCGCTCCCGCGCCGGACCTACTGCGCATGCTCAGTTTCGGAATTCCCGTCGTGCTTTGCGCGCCGTGACGTCATTTTTTCGAACGGCGACGCGCGTACCGTAATTCCGTATTGCCGGACGGCTTACGCAAACGACGTTCATTTTTAAGTTTCGACGCGGGAACGACGGCCATACTTTAGACAGCACATACGTTTGCTGACTAAAGTTAGGGCACCCAAAACGACAACTAACTTTGCAACGGGAAACTAGACTAGCAGCGACGTAGCGAACGCGAAAATCCGTTGTGGATCGCCGTAACTCCTAATTTGCATACCCGACGCTGGTTTACGACGCGAACTCCCCCCAGCGGCGGCCGCGGTACTGCATCCTAAGATCCGACAGTATAAAACAATTACACCTGTCGGATCTTCTGGCTATCTATGCGTAACTGATTCTATGAATCAGTCGCATAGATAGAAACAGAGATACAACGGCGTATCAGCAGATACGCCGTCGTATCTCTTTGGTGAATCTGGCCCATAGCGTCTACAAAATAGGTGATAGATTTAGGGACTTTTTATTATTTCCTTTTTTTTTTTTACTAGCAATGGTGGAGATTTTTAGCGGGACTGCGACTTTGCAGCGGACAGATCGGACACTTTTTGGGACCATTGTCATTTATACAGCGATCAGCGCTATAAAAGTGCACTGATTACTGTGTAAATGTCACTGGCAGGGAAGGGGTTAACACTAGGGGGCGATCGAGGGGGTTAAATGTGTTGCCTGGGAGGTGTTTCAAACTGTTGGGGGGGGGATGGGGATGACTGGAGGAGGAGAGAGATAGCTGTTCCCAGGGCCGGACTTACCATTGGGTATGACTGGGCTCAAGCTCATGGGCCCCACCCAATAGTGGGCCCCCGAGGAGGAGGAACCAGAAAAATCCATGCCGCTGCTGATGAAGAGGTAAGAAGTCCTCTTTACCCCCCCCCCCACGGGCCCCCCGCTCAACAACTACGATCGGCGGAACAACATCCCCCCTCCACCCACTCAACAACTTAAATCAGCTACGATCGGCGCCCACCCCCGCTCAACAACTCGGATTGACGGCACATCCCCCCTCCCCCGCTCAACAACTTCGATCAGCTTCACGGCACCGCCCCCCCCTGCTCAACCACTTCTACCACCCCCCCTGCTTCTCAGCTCCAGGGGGCCCCTCAATCAACACTCAAGTCCGGCGGACATCGTTTTTTTTTATTTTTTATATTTTCAAGTTGCATTTCTGCTTGTCAAAAAGCAATATTTTTGTTTGTTTATAAAACTTGGATTTATTTATATAAAGACGTAAAATATTACAACGACTAGATCTGTGTCTGTAGTGCGTGATCAAACCTTAATACCATAAATAATAACAGCTTATTCCATTTTTTACTCCTGGAGTATATAATAAAGTTGTCAATTAAAAACTTAAGCCCCGGACCTTTAGGCAGCTAAATGCCCAGGCCAGGTTTTGCGATTCGGCACTGCGTCGCTTTAACAGACAATTGCGCAGTCGTGAGACGTGGCTCCCAAACAAAATTGGCGTCCTTTTTTTCCCCACAAATAGAGCTTTCTTTTGGTGGTATTTGATCACCTCTGCGGTTTTTATTTTTTGCGCTATAAACAAAAATAGAGCGACAATTTTGAAAAAAATTCAATATTTTTTACTTTTTGCTATAATAAAAATCCCCCAAAAACATATATAAATTTTTTTTTCCCTCAGTTTAGGCCGATACGTATTCTTCTACCTATTTTTGGTAAAAAAAATCGCAATAAGTGTTTATCGATTGGTTTGCGCAAAATGTATAGCGTTTACAAAATAGGGGATAGTTTTATTGCATTTTTATTAATTCTTTTTTTTTTACTACTAATGGCGGCGATCAGCGATTTTTTTCGTGACTGCGACATTATGGCGGACACGTCGGACAATTTTGACACATTTTTGGGACCATTGTCATTTTCACAGCAAAAAATGCATTTAAATTGCATTGTTTATTGTGAAAATGACAGTTGCAGTTTGGGAGTTAACCACAGGGGGCGCTGTAGGAGTTAGGGTTCACCTAGTGTGTGTTTACAACTGTAGGGGGGTGTGGCTGTAGGACTGACGTCATCGATCGAGTCTCCCTATAAAAGGGATCACTCGATCGATGCAGCCACCACAGTGAAGCACGGGGAAGCCGTGTTTACATACGACTCTCCCCGTTCTTCAGCTCCGGGGAGCGATCGCGACGGAGCGGCTATAAACGAATAGCTGCGCCGTCGTCCCGGATCGCTCCCCGAGGGAATCTGCCTGCCGCACGCAGCGGGGGGTGGGCCTCGATCGGACCCCCGACCCGCTAGAAGGCAAGGACGTATATATACGCCCTTCTGCCTGTACGTGCCATTCTGTGGACGTATATAGTCGTGCGGCGGGCGTTAAGGGGTTAAAAAAAACAATGCGTTGCCAAAAAAATCCGGTGTTACGAAGTATCGAAAAATAACAAATGCCACAGCTAAACGAAGGGAACTGAACTAATTAATAATAAAAAATAATAATAATAATAAAAAAAAATTATTATTATTATTATTATTATTATAGTTATTTATTATTATTAATTAGTTACGTTCTATTCATTTAGATACGGCAATCGCTATTTCAGATAATTCGTATCTTCGGATAAATTTGTATTAGTTACTTTCACTAACAGCCAAATTTGAAAGGAAATTCCAATACCTATAATTTAATAGTTAGTTATTATTAGTTAGTTACTTTATTCTTTCGAATTTTCAGGTTGTATTTCTTATTTTCAGATTTTCAAAATTCTCGAATTTCCTAATTATCAAATTTACGAAATTACTAATTTACGAATTGCGATCCTATTGAACGACCCGAAAAAAAAAAAAGTAGTTTACCTACATGTTAATGCATTATTTTTTTGGAATTGCCAAACTCATATACTCCAGGAGTAAAAAATCGAATAACCGGTTATTATTATATTAATAATAAATAATAATAATCAAAACATTTTATTATTATTATTATTATTGTTATTTATTATTATTAATTCATTACGTTCCATTCATTTAGATATACGGCAATCGCTATTTCGGATAATTCGTAACTTCGGATGAATTCGTATTTATTATGTTCACTAACAGCCAAATTTGAAAGGAAATTCCAATACCTATAATTTAATAGTTAGCAATAGTTAAAGGGGTGGTTCCCCCCTAAAACAAATTTCTAACAATACATTCGGAAGACTGCTTACACTGCGGGTAGGCTGGCTTTTTTTTTTTTTTTCGTACATACCTCGATATCACCGTTTCATCCCTCGACTTCCGGGTATGAGTCTTGTGGCGGTGGGCGTTCCTAGTTGATTGACGTTCCTCCGACCGACGCATACTTGACGTCACGACTTTCCGAAAGAAGCCGAACGTCGCTGCGCAGGCGCCGTATAGAGCCGACTCTATACGGCGCCTGCGCAATGACATTCGGCTTCTGTCGGAAAGTCGTGACGCGCAGTATGCGCCAGTCGGAGGAACGTCAATCAACTAGGTCCAGCAAGACTCGTATCCGGAAGCCGAGGGATGAAACGGCGATATGCGATATGATCGAGGTATGTACGGAAAAAAAAAGCCAGCCTGCCCGCAGTGTAAGCAGTCTTCCGAATGTATTGTTAGAAATTTGTTTTAGGGGGAACCACCCCTTTAAGTTATTATTAGTTTAGTTAATATTTCAGATTTTCAAATATTCTTTTTTTTTGGATTTCTGAATTTCTAAATTTCAGATTTTCTGGATTTTCTCATTTCTGAATTTCTAAATTTCTGAATTTCTGAATTTCTAAATGATGGGGCCCTCTGGTGGCATGGGGTCCTCGCGCTGCACCTGTTGATTCGTTGATCTGAGGAAATCCTTCATAGAATGGTTTCATGTCCAAGTCTTTGGGTCGGACGTTGAACAAAGGAAATAAACGTGGTTTCTTTTGTGGCTTATGTTCTCCGGGACAATAAAAGGAGGTGGAGGTTTTATTGTCTGTTTGTGTTGGATTTTGTTTCATGGTTTTTTAAGCACTGTATTCAAAATAGGATTAGTTGCAACTATGAGAAAACTTCAAACTTCAAGTTGTGACTTGAGGTTCACCAAAAGGTCCCTCAGCTCCCAGAAACTAAATGGTAGGCGGGTTTCTAAGTGGATTCAACCAACCAGGGAGCTACCAAGTTAGAAGGACATTTTTTGGGTCTAATCTGTCTAATGTGTATATATTTTCTATGATCATCAGCTCCACCTAGTGGCCATAATGCAGTATTTACCTGAAAACGTAAGTGAATGGTACCATTCTTTAGTTTTACCCTTTACCTACCACATATTGATTGCTGATTCCTGCAAGGGCTCTTGTGGAATCATATTGAGATATTGTCTAACAGTTATTTGTTTGTGATCTGAACCTATGCTTGTTCTTCAAGTTCGTATACAGTAAACTTACCTTTCCTGATTTAAGTATATTCACTGTGTGGCAGGCCCGGACTGGCCATCGGGCGAACCGGGCATTCGCCCGGTGGGCCGCGGCCACCGAGAGGCCGCCAGGCTGCAAGTCGCGGGGCACAGGTCTCTTTAAACCCGCGCCGCTCATCAAGCCTCTCCGCGGCCTCCCGGGTGGACGTAAACACAGGGGGGAGGAGCTAGATGAGAAGCCTTCGGCCTCTCCACGGCCGGGGGGCGTGACTGCGAGGGGGAGGAGCCAGAGCGGACACCTGTTGCTCCTTACACCGGCCCGGATATAGCAGAAAACGTGAGTGCAGCCCCCCCCCTCTCCTGTAACCTGGATAGAAGGAGCAGTGGGGGCGGCTGCATATAAAAAATCTTTTTCTCTGTCTCCCTTCTGCAGTATTGGAATGCCTGAGGCTGCGGGAGGTAGAGGAGAAGCAGGCATTCCAATACTGCAGAAGGGAGACAGAGAAAAAGATTTTTTATATGCAGCCGCCCCCACTGCTCCTTCTACACCTCTCATACACTTTGCCTCCTCGTGATCTCCCCAGTGCTCTCTGACACCCCCCCCCCCCCAGTGATTTCTGCCACCCCCCCCCCGTGCTCTCTGCCACCCCCCCCCCCAGTGATTTCTGCCACCCCCTCCCAGTGCTCTCTGCCACCCCCCCAGTGATTTCTGCCACCCCATCCCAGTGCTCTCTGCCACCCCCCCCCAGTGATTTCTGCCACCCCCCCCCAGTGCTCTCTGCCACCCCCCCCCCCCAGTGATTTCTGCCACCCCCCCCCCCCAGTGCTCTCTGCCACCCCCCCCCCCCAGTGATTTCTGCCACCCCCTCCCAGTGCTCTCTGACACCCCCCCCCCCCCAGTGATTTCTGCCACCCCCCCCCCCCCAGTGCTCTCTGCCACCCCCCCCCCCCAGTGATTTCTGCCACCCCCTCCCAGTGCTCTCTGCCACCCCCCCAGTGATTTCTGCCACCCCATCCCAGTGCTCTCTGCCACCCCCCCCCAGTGATTTCTGCCACCCCCTCCCAGTGCTCTCTGCCACCCCCCCAGTGATTTCTGCCACCCCCTCCCAGTGCTCTCTGCCACCCCCCCCCCAGTGATTTCTTCCACCCCCTCCCAGTGCTCTCTGCCACCCCCCCAGTGATTTCTTCCACCCCCTCCCAGTGCTCTCTGCCACCCCCCCCCCCAGTGATTTCTTCCACCCCCTCCCAGTGCTCTCTGCCACCCCCCCCCCAGTGATTCTGCCACCCCCTCCCAGTGCTCTCTGCCACCCCCCCCAGTGATTTCTGCCACCCCCTCCCAGTGCTCTCTGCCACCCCCCCTCAGTGATTTCTGCCACCCCCTCCCAGTGCTCTCTGCCACCCCCCCAGTGATTTCTGCCACCCCTCCCAGTGATTTCTGCCACCCCCTCCCAGTGCTCTCTGCCACCCCCCCAGTGATTTCTGCCACCCCCTCCCAGTGCTCTCTGCCACCCCCCCAGTGATTTCTGCCACCCCCTCCCAGTGCTCTCTGCCACCCCCCCCAGTGATTTCTGCCACCCCCTCCCAGTGCTCTCTGCCACCCCCCCAGTGATTTCTGCCACCCCCTCCCAGTGCTCTCTGCCACCCCCCCCCCCCCGTGATTTCTGCCACCCCCCCCAGTGATTTCTGCAACCCCCTCCCAGTGCTCTCTGCCACCCCCCCAGTGATTTCTGCCACCCCCTCCCAGTGCTCTCTGCCTCCCCCCCCAGTGATTTCTGCCACCCCCTCCCAGTGCTCTCTGCCACCCCCCCAGTGATTTCTGCCCCCCCCTCCCAGTGATTTCTGCCACCCCCTCCCAGTGCTCTCTGCCACCCCCCCCCAGTGATTTCTGCCACCCCCCCCAGTGATTTCTGCCACCCCCTCCCAGTGCTCTCTGCCACCCCCCAGTGATTTCTGCCACCCCCTCCCAGTGCTCTCTGCCACCCCCCAGTGATTTCTGCCACCCCCCCCAGTGCTCTCTGCCACCCCCCCCCAGTGATTTCTGCCACCCCCTCCCAGTGCTCTCTGCCACCCCCCCAGTGATTTCTGCCACCCCATCCCAGTGCTCTCTGCCACCCCCCCCAGTGATTTCTGCCACCCCCTCCCAGTGCTCTCTGCCACCCCCCCAGTGATTTCTGCCACCCCCTCCCAGTGCTCTCTGCCACCCCCCCAGTGATTTCTGCCACCCCCTCCCAGTGCTCTCTGCCACCCCCCCCCCAGTGATTTCTTCCACCCCCTCCCAGTGCTCTCTGCCACCCCCCCCAGTGATTCTGCCACCCCCTCCCAGTGCTCTCTGCCACCCCCCCCAGTGATTTCTGCCACCCCCTCCCAGTGCTCTCTGCCACCCCCCCCCAGTGATTTATGCCACCCCCTCCCAGTGCTCTCTGCCACCCCCCCCAGTGATTTCTGCCACCCCCCAGTGATTTCTGCCACCCCCTCCCAGTGCTCTCTGCCACCCCCCCAGTGATTTCTGCCACCCCCTCCCAGTGCTCTCTGCCACCCCCCCCCCAGTGATTTCTGCCACCCCCTCCCAGTGCTCTCTGCCACCCCCCCAGTGATTTCTGCCACCCCTCCCAGTGATTTCTGCCACCCCCTCCCAGTGCTCTCTGCCACCCCCCCAGTGATTTCTGCCACCCCCTCCCAGTGCTCTCTGCCACCCCCCCCAGTGATTTCTGCCACCCCCTCCCAGTGCTCTCTGCCACCCCCCCCAGTGATTTCTGCCACCCCCTCCCAGTGCTCTCTGCCACCCCCCCAGTGATTTCTGCCACCCCCTCCCAGTGCTCTCTGCCACCCCCCCCAGTGATTTCTGCCACCCCCCCAGTGATTTCTGCAACCCCCTCCCAGTGCTCTCTGCCACCCCCCCAGTGATTTCTGCCACCCCCTCCCAGTGCTCTCTGCCTCCCCCCCCAGTGATTTCTGCCACCCCTCCCAGTGCTCTCTGCCACCCCCCCAGTGATTTCTGCCACCCCCCCCCGTGATTTCTGCCACCCCCTCCCAGTGCTCTCTGCCACCCCCCCCCCAGTGATTTCTGCCACCCCCCCCAGTGATTTCTGCCACCCCTCCCAGTGCTCTCTGCCACCCCCCCAGTGATTTCTGCCACCCCCTCCCAGTGCTCTCTGCCACCCCCCCAGTGATTTCTGCCACCCCCTCCCAGTGCTCTCTGCCACCCCCCCAGTGATTTCTGCCACCCCCTCCCAGTGCTCTCTGCCACCCCCCCAGTGATTTCTGCCACCCCCTCCCAGTGCTCTCTGCCACCCCCCCAGTGATTTCTGCCACCCCCCCAGTGCTCTCTGCCACCCCCCCCAGTGATTTCTGCCACCCCCTCCCAGTGCTCTCTGCCACCTCCTCCCAGTGCTCTCTGCCACCCCCCCCAGTGATTTCTGCCACCCCCTCCCAGTGCTCTCTGCCACCCCCCCAGTGATTCTGCCACCCCCTCCCAGTGCTCTCTGCCACCCCCCCCAGTGATTTCTGCCACCCCCTCCCAGTGCTCTCTGCCACCCCCCCAGTGATTTCTGCCACCCCCTCCCAGTGCTCTCTGCCACCCCCCCCCAGTGATTTCTGCCACCCCCTCCCAGTGCTCTCTGCCACCCCCCCCCAGTGATTTCTGCCACCCCCCAGTGATTTCTGCCACCCCCTCCCAGTGCTCTCTGCCACCCCCCCCAGTGATTTCTGCCACCCCCTCCCAGTGCTCTCTGCCACCCCCCCAGTGATTTCTGCCACCCCCTCCCAGTGCTCTCTGCCACCCCCCCCCAGTGATTTCTGCCACCCCCCCCAGTGATTTCTGCCACCCCCTCCCAGTGCTCTCTGCCACCCCCCCAGTGATTTCTGCCACCCCCTCCCAGTGCTCTCTGCCACCCCCCCCAGTGATTTCTGCCACCCCCTCCCAGTGCTCTCTGCCACCCCCCCCAGTGATTTCTGCCACCCCCCCAGTGCTCTCTGCCACCCCCTCCCAGTGCTCTCTGCCACCCCCCCCCCCAGTGATTTCTGCCACCCCCTCCCAGAGCTCTCTGCCACCCCCCCAGTGCTCTCTGCCACCCCCCCCCCCGTGCTCTCTGCCACCCCCGTGCTCTCTGCCACCCCCGGTGCTCTCTGCCACCCCCGGTGCTCTCTGCCACCCTCCCCAGTGCTCTCTGCCACCCCCCCAGTGCTCTCCGCCACCTCCCAGTGCTCTCCGCCACCTCCCAGTACTCTCTGCCACCCCCCAGTGCTCTCAACCTCCCCTCAGGGTTCTCTGTCACCCCCCAGTGTTCTCCACCTCCCTCCATGCTCTCTGCCACCCCTCAGTGCTCTCAACCTCCAACCAGGGCTCTCCTCCACCCCTGCAGTGCTCTCCTCCACCCCTGCAGTGCTCTCTGCCACCCCCAGTGCTCTCTGCCACCCCCAGGGCTCTCCACCTCTCCCCATGGTCTCTGCCACCCCCCAGTGCTCTCCACCTCCCTGCATGCTCTCCACCTCCCCTATGTTCTCTGCCGGAGGTGTCGGTTAGCATGTCATGGGCTGCTTAATCCAAAATGCCCGGGCCTATTTTTTGTCCCAGTCCGGGCCTGCTGTGTGGAGTGTATTTTCTCGTCTGGAGGGACCTTCCTTGAAAGCAGGTAACACTATTGTTATATTGTCACTGTATATTGCATGCCTGCTATTGTGACCCCGGCTCAGCAGAGGTCACAATACCTTACCCACCAGACTTCTGATGTGTCAAGGGAGGGTTCGAACCAAAAAATAGGGGTGAGCCAAACCAAGAGAGTAGATCCCAAAACAAATCAGCGGCTCCTGCGGGGGTGCACTATATCTATATCCAGGGCTTTTTTTCAGGGGGAACTTGGGGGAACTCAGTTCCACCACCTTTGGCTCAGACCCTTTGGTGCCTGCCCACCACAATCACTTGTAAACACAGAAGTCTGGTTTCTTTTTTTTCACAAGTGACAGCTTTGTAACCCCCTGAACTCTGTACTCTGCATGTAATGCAATTCTGGTATGTAATGCCCCTTTAAGACCCATCTACTGTTTGTGAAATCTGAATGGGTCGTGTTTGAGTTCCTGCACCTATTTTCTGAGAAAAAAAGCTGTGTCTATATCTATATCTATATCTATATATATATATATATATATATAGATATATATATATAGGAAGGGTGTTGTTTTTTTTTTTTAAATCAACAGGATTACGCTATGTCGGCATCTCCTGTGTTTTTATGACCCTGATTGGAGTACATCATATACTTGCCTCTTGAGATGATGGAGATCTAAACAAAGGAAAACATTTCTTAAAAAGGAAGTAAACCCTCTGTAAGATTTTTCTTACCAAATACACCTGCAAGAAAAAGGCATAATGAGCTAGTATGCACAGCATACTAGCTCATTATGTGTCACTTATGTGTCACTTACCTGACAATGAAGCCCCCAAAGTCTGCCTTGCTCCCGTCCACCGCCGCCGCCATGTCCCCTGGAGCTTCTTCCTTGTTTTCTCCGGCGCTGTGATTGGCCGGAGCAGCGATGATGTCACTCCCATGCATGCGCATGGGACCGGCATTCGCGAAAACACGGCATTAACCCAGTTAATGCCATTTACAAAATGGCACCGCTCAGTGCACCTGGTGGTTAACTCCCAACTGCAATTGTCATTTTCACAGTAAACAATGCATTTTATAGCATTTTTTTTTGCTGTGAAAATGACAATGGTCCCAAAAATGTGTCAAAATTGTCCGATGTGTCCGCCATAATGTCACAGTCATGAAAAAAATCGCTGATCGCCGCCATTAGTAATTAAAAATATTAATAACAATGCAATAAAACTATCCCCTATTTTGTAAACGCTATACATTTTGCGCAAACCAATCGATAAACGCTTATTGCGATTTTTTTTTTTTTTTTTTTTAACCAAACATATGTAGAAGAATACGTATCGGCCTAAACTGAGGGAAAAAATATTTTTTTATATATTTTATGTAAGCCTTCAACTGGGCTGAGAGGCAAATTAGTCTAGCGCCCCCAAGCGGCTGCACTGTTTCTGGTATGCGCATGGTTATATCTTCTTAATCCCCTCTGTCCACATTTTGGATAGAGTAAGGGAGGGTTATAGCCCCTGTCAGTTAATTTTTTATCATCCCTGTCCCATTGCAGAGATTTCCCTTCACTTCCTGCCCCATAGCTAAACAGGAAGTGAGAGGAAATCTATGCAAATTAAGGGAATTCATTGCCCCCCCCCCCCCCCCCCCCCAGGCCCTCAGAACTAGTGTCCCCACTCAAAAATTTCAGGTAGGGTCTTAAACAGCAAGGGGTGTGGCCTTGACAGAAAAGGGTGGGTCATATTTAAATTAGGGGGTGCACAACTTTATTAAGGCTAAGGGCAGCACAAAACCTAAATACGCTACTGGTTGAGTGTAACCCTTTGGGGGGAAGCTCGCCTCTTGTGGTGAAGATTGGGAGTCTGGTGTAAGGTGCACACAAGGACAACTATCTAGGATCACCCGCTGCTATTTAGATCTGATCTTAATGTCATCATAAACTTTACACAGTTTATAAAGGAACCAACATTAGTGATTGTTATAGCATTGGACTGTCACAACAGTTGGACTGATTTTTCTTATGTTATTATCTTTTTCTATACTATTTTTTTTTTTACATTTTAAACAGCTGCTGTTATAGAAGTGCCCTGATCCGTTGCAAAGGGATTAACCACTTAAGACCCGGACCATTATGCAGGTTAAGGACCTTTCCCCTTTTTTGCTATTCGGCACTGCGTCGCTTTAACTGACAATTGCGCAGTCGTGCGACGTGGCTCCCAAACAAAATTGGCGTCCTTTTTTCCCCACAAATAGAGCTTTCTTTTGGTGGTATTTGATCACCTCTGCGGTTTTTATTTTTTGCGCTATAAACAAAAATAGAGCGACAATTTTGAAAAAAAATTCAATATTTTTTACTTTTTGCTATAATAAATATCCCCCAAAAATATATAAAAAAAAAGTTTTTTTCCTCAGTTTAGGCCGATACGTATTCTTCTACATATTTTTGGTAAAAAAAATCTCAATAAGCGTTTATCGGTTGGTTTGCGCAAAATTTATAGCGTTTAAAAAATAGGGGATAGGTTTTTTTGCATTTTTATTAATTTTAATTTTTTTACTACTAATGGCGGCGATCAGCGTTTTTTTCGTGACTGCGACATTATAGCGGACACTTCGGACAATTTTGACACATTTTTGGGACCATTGTCATTTTCACAGCAAAAAACGCATTAAAAAAGCATTGTTTACTGTGAAAATGACAATTGCAGTTTGGGAGTTAACCACAAGGGGGGCGCTGAAGGGGTTAAGTGTGACCTCATTTGTGTTTCTAACTGTAGGGGGGTGTGGCTGTAGGTGTGACGTCATTGATTGTGTTTCCCTATAAAAGGGAACACGCGATCGATGACGGCGCCACAGTGAAGAACGGGGAAGGTGTGTTTACACACAGCCCTCCCCATTCTTCAGCTCCGGGGACCGATCGCGGGACTCCAGCGGAGATCGGGTCACGGTCACGGAGCTATGGACCGGGTCGCGGGCGCGTGCTTGTGACCCACGGCTGGGCACTTAAAGAGGACGTACCTGTACGTGCTTGTGCCCAGCCATGCCATTCTGCCAACGTATATGTGCAGGAGGCGGTCCTTAAGTGGTTAAGGGATTACTGTATTTATTGGCGTATAACACTCACTTTTTTAGCCTGAAAATAGAGGATAAACTGTGCCTGCGTGTTATACGCAGGGGGCTGTGGAAAGTTTTTTCCCTGGAACTTCCCTCTAAAAGTTAGGGTGCGTGTAATACGCCGATAAATACGGTATATTTACCTGCAAGGTCATTAACCACTTCCCGCCCGGTCAATAGTAAATTGACGTCCGGGAAGTGGTTGTGTTATCCTGACTGGACGTTATCCTGACTGTGTTATCCTATTGACGTCCAGCAGGATAACATGCCGGCGCGCGGCCGTGGGGGCGCACATCGATCGGTGGTGCGGTGTGTCAGTCTGACACCCTGCATCTCCGATCTCGGTAAAGAGCCTCCGGCGGAGACTCTTTACCATGTGATCAGCCGTGTCCAATCACGGCTGATCACGATGTAAACAGGAAGAGCCGTTGATCGGCTCTTCCTCACTCGCGTCTGACAGACGCGAGTAGAGGAGAGCCGATCAGCGACTTTCCTGACAGGGGGGGTTCGCGCTGATTGTTTATCAGCGCAGCCCCCCCTCAGATGCCCACACTGGACCACCAGGGAAGCCGCCAGGACCACCAGGGAAGGGGGCAACATGTGGATGTCCAGGTACATCCCCCATGGCCATCCACATGTAAAAAAAAAATAAGCACAACAGGTGCCAATCAGTGCCCACAAATGGGCACTGACTGGCAACATGGGCACTGACTGGCACAAATTAGTAAATAAACAAGTAATGCCAAGCAATGCCATCAGTGCCACCCCTCAGTGTCCATCAGTGCCACCTCTCAGCGCCCATCCATGCCCAGTGCCCACCTATCAGTGCCCATTTGTGCCACCCATAAGTACCCATCAGTGCCACCCATAAGTGCCGCCTATGAGTGCCCATCTGTGCCGCATGCCAGCGCCACCTATCAGTGCCCATCAGTGCTGCCTATCAGTGCCCATCAGTGCCACCTCATCGGTGCCCATCAGTGCCACCTCATCGGTGCCCATCAGTGCTGCCATATCAGTGCCCGTAATTGAAGAAGAAAACGTATTTCCCCAAAAAATTAACAGAAAAAAACTTTATTTAAAAAAAAAATTTGGTCTTTTTTTAGTTGCGCAAAAAAAGGTAATCAAATACCGCTCTATTTGTGGGAAAAAAATTATAAAAAAAATGTTTGGGTACAGTGTAGCATGACCGCGCAATTGTCATTCAAAGTGCGACAGCGCTGAAAACTGAAAACTGGCTTGGGCAGGAAGGTGCGTAAGTGCCCGGTATGGAAGTGGTTAACCACTTAACGACCGCCGCATGTAAATATACGTCGGCAGAATGGCACGGACAGGCAGAACGACGTGCCCGTACGTCCCTGCCTAGACGTGGGTCGGGGGTCCGATCGGGACCCCCCCGTACATGCGGCGGTCATTAATCGTGCGGGAGCGATCCGGGATGAGGGGGCGGCTATTCGTTTCTAGCCGCCCCCTCGCGATCGCTCCCTGGAGCTGAAGACCGGGGAGAGCCGTATGTAAACACGGCTTCCCCGTGCTTCACTGTGGCCCCGTCATCGATTGAGTGATCCCTTTTATAGGGAGACACAATCGATGACGTCAGACCTACAGCCACACCCCCCTACAGTTAGAAACACACACTAGGTGAACCCTAACTCATTCAGCGCCCCCCTGTGGTTAACTCCCAAACTGCAACTGTCATTTTCACAATAAACAGTGGGGTAGATTCAGAAAGCAATTGCGTCTGCGTATCCATAGATACGCAGCGTAATTGCTTAGTTGCGCCGGCGTATCGACTTCTCCTGATTCAGAAAGCTCGATACGCCGACTGCAGCCCAAGATATGATTGGCATAAGGCTCTTATGCCGTCGTATCGTAGGCTGCATTCTTACGCTGGCCGCTAGGTGGCGTTACCGTAGTGGTCAGCGTAGAGTATGCAAATTGCATACTCACGCCGATTCACAACCGTACGCGCGCCCGGCGTTCGCATTTTACGTCGTTTGTGTTCGTCGGTTTCTGCGTAAGGCTGCTCCTGCTATTAGCAGGGGCAGCCAATGCTAAGTATACCCGTCGTTCCCGCATCGCGATTTTAAAAAATTACGTTGTTTGCGTAAGTGAATCGTGAATGGCGCTGGACGCCATTTACGTTCACGTTGAAGCAAATGACGTCCTTGCAACCTCATTTACCGCAATGCATGTCGGGAAAGTTTCCCGACGGAGCATGCGCACTACGTTCGGTGCGGGAACGCGCCTAATTTAAATGATCCACGCCCCCTACGGGATCATTTAAATTACGTGCGCTTACGCTGGCCAGTTTTACGGAGTGCACGCGCAAATTACGGAGCTACTGCTTCGTGAATCGCGGGTAGCGCAGTAAATTTGCAAAAACGCTGCCCTGTGCCTCCGTAAGAAAGGGGCAAATTCTACCTGAATCTGGGCCAATGGTCCCAAAAATGTGTCAAATTGTCCGAAGTGTCCGCCATAATGTCGCAGTCACGAAAAAAAAAAATCGCTCATCGCCGCCATTAGTAGTAAAAAAAAAAAAATAATAAAAATGCAATAAAACTATCCCCTTATTTTGTAAACGCTATACATTTTGCGCAAACCAACCGATAAACGCTTATTGCGATTTTTTTTTTACCAAAAATAGGTAGAAGAATACGTATCGGCCTAAACTGAGGAAAAAAAGTTTTTTTATATATTTTTGGGGGATATTTATTACAGCAAAAAGTAAAAAATGTTGCATTTTTTTTTCAAAATTGTCGCTCTATTTTTGTCTATAGCGCAAAAAATAAAAACCGCAGAGGCGATCAAATACCACCAAAAGAAAGCTCTATTTGTGGGAAGAAAAGGACGCAAATCTCGTTTCGGTACAACATTGCATGACCGCGCAATTACCAGTTAAAGCGGCACAGTGCCAAATTGTAAAAACACCTCTGGGCATTTAGCTGCATATTGGTTCTGGGGGTTAAGTGGTTAAATGTGACTTGAGAATAGTGAAGCAATTTGGCGCTGAGCAGTGCCGTATTTATACACTTTTTTTTTTATTTGTTTTAGATTTTTTTTCATACCTGCCTAAAACTTTTGCCCAGGATTGTACACACACGCCTGTGTGTTTGAGCTAATTCACCCGAATACAATACAATACTTCCTTCCTATGAGGAAGAGAGATTCAATCGCATCTTTTATCTTTGAACTATTGAACTAATAAGATGCAAATCTTTGCATTGTTTACACCTCTAATGGATCATGTAACACTTTTTGGTATCACTAAGCTTTTCAAGTTCAACTTGATTTGATTGCACCTGAATACACTTTGTTCAATTTGCAGTTTATTGTCACTGGGACATTGAAAGGAGTGGAAGTTCCATTGTCTATGTATTTGTGTTGTATGTCTTAACAGTTTTATGGTGTAATAATCGCTGTATCCAAGTGGGATTGGCCTTACTTTTCACTGCAGCTCATATTTAAAGGGGTTGTAAAGGTTCGTTTTTTTATTTTCTAAATACAGTGGAACCTCGGTTTAAGAGTAACTTGGTTTGAGAGCGTTTTGATTTGGAGCAACATTTTTTTTTAATTCAAGCTAAATAGGCCTGCAGTACCTAATTTGGCCTGAGGTACGGGGGTGCAGGAGCGGAGCAGAGCCGAAAATAGGCCTGCAGTACCTCATTTGGCCTGAGGTACGGGGGCACAGGAGCCGAGCAGAGTCGAAAATAGGCCTGCAGTACCTAATTTGTGTTCTGCCCCTTCTGTCAATCCTTCCACTGGCCTCTCCTTAGTGTTATCCACCACTCTGCCAACCCCTCCATTCAGTGCCGGCCCAAGACATTGTGCTGCCTGGTACAAAGAATGAAATGCTGCCCCCCCCAAAAAAAATTACGCCCACCAAAATGCCCCCACATCCATTATTTTATATCATGATAACTAAAGCGGACCTATCATGGCTCTATACATGTATATAGGAATATAAAAAGGACCTGTTATGGCTCTATTCATGCAATTAACCCCACAGTGGAGCGGAGAGCGGAACGGGAGGAGCGGTCGGGCGGCAATTAGCCCCACAGTGGAGAGTGGAGCTGGCGGAATGGGATGGCAGGCAGGCAGGAAATTTGCTGCCCCCCTGAAAGTGCTGCCTGGTACAATGGTACCATCGGGTCCCATGGTAGGGCCGGCCCTGCCTCCATTGGCTCTTGCTCATTGTTCTCTGCCCTTCTCTGCTAATCCTTCCACTTGCCTCTGCTCAGTGTCCTCTGCCCCTCTTTGCCAATCCTCCCACTGGCCTCTGCTCAGTGTTCTTTGCCTCTCTATGCCAATCCTTCCATTGACCTCTGCTCAGTGTTCTTTACCCCACTCTGACAATTTCTCTATTGGCCTCTGCTCAGTGTTCTCTGCCCCTTTTGTCAATCCTTCCACTGATGTCTCCTCAGTGTTATCCATCCCTCTGCCAATCCCTCCATTGGCTCTTGCTCATTGTTCTCTGCCCTTCTCTGCTAATCTTTCCACTGGCCTCTGCTCAGTGTCCTCCACCCCTCCCTGCCAATCATTCCACTGGCTTCTGCTCAGTGTTCTCTGACCTCTTTGCCAATCCTTCCACTGGGCTCCACTCAGTGTTCTCTGACCCTCTATGCCAATCCTTCCACTGGCTCTTCTTCAGTGTCCTCTGCCACTCTTCCAGTCCTACCACTGGCCTCCCCTCAATGTTCTCTGCCCCTCTTAGCCAATCCTTCCACTGGTCTCTACTCAGTGTTCTCTGCCCCTCTCTGCCAATCCTACCACTGGCCCCTGCTCAGTGTCCTCTGCCCCTCTATACCAATCCTTCCTCTGGCCTCTGCTCAGTGTCCTCTGCCCCTCTTCCAACCCTTCCACTACCCCTCGTTGCCAATCCTTCCACTGAGCTCCACTCAGTGTTCTCTGACCCTCTCTGCCAATCCTTCCACTGGCCTCTGCTCAGGGTCCTCTGCCCCTCTTCCAACCCTTCCACTACCCCTCTTTGCCAATCCTTCCACTGAGCTCCACTCAGTGTTCTCTGACCCTCTTTGCCAATCCTTCCACTGGCCTCTGCTCAGTTTCCTCTGCCCCTCTTCCAATCCTTCCACTGGCCTCCCCTCAATGTTCTCTGCTTCCTCTGCCAATCCTTCCACTGGCTTCCCCTCAACGTTCTGCTTCCTCTGCCAATCCTTCCACTGGCCTCCCCTCAATGTTCTCTGCTTCCTCTGCCAATCCTTCCACTGGCCTCCCCTCAATGTTCTCTGCTTCCTCTTCCAATCCTTCCACTGGCCTCCCCTCAATGTTCTCTGCTTCCTCCTACAATCTTTCCACTGACCTCCCCTCAATGTTCTCTGCTTCCTCTGCCAATCTTTCCACTGGCCTCCCCTCAATGTTCTCTGCTTCCTCTGCCAATCCTTTCGCTGGCCTCCCCTCAATGTTCTCTGCTTCCTCTGCCAATCCTTCCACTGGCCTCCCCTCAATGTTCTCTGCTTCCTCTGCCATTCCTTCCACTGGCCTCCCCTCAATGTTCTCTGCTTCCTCTGCCAATCCTTCCACTGGCCTCCCCTCAATGTTCTCTGCTTCCTCTTCCAATCCTTCCACTGGTCTCCCCTCAATGTTCTCTGCTTCCTCTGCCTATCCTTCCACTGGCCTCCCCTCAATGTTCTCTGCTTCCTCTGTCAATCCTTTCACTGGCTTCCACTGACTCAAAAAATAAAATTCAAACTAGTAACAACATACAAAGCCATCAACAACTCTGCCCGCACTGCATCACAAATCTCTTCTCAATATATCATTTAAACAGTTCTCTCCCCACTCCTACCAATACCTCCTGCTCTCTGCCCCCCCCCCATCACCTTCTCCCATGCTCACCTCCAGGACTTCTCTGGAGCCCCTCCTATCCTCTGGAACTCTCTATCACAATCTGTCCACCTTTGAGCAATCCCTAAAACCCCATCTCTTCAGGGAAGTCTATCCTGACTCTACCTGACAACTGAACTCTTACTTTCATCATCAACTCATCCAAACACATTTATTATCTTTTGTAGCACTTCCCCTTATGCCTTGTACACACAATCGGATTTTCCATCGGGAATTCCGTTCAAGCTGTCTTGCATACACACGGTCACACCAAATTCCGACCGTCAAGAACGCGGTGACGTACAACACTACAACGAGCCGAGAAAAATTAAGTTCAATGCTTCCGAGCATGCGTTGACTTGATTCTGAGCATGCGTGTTTTTTTTTTCTCTGTCGGAGTTCCCTACAGACGAACGGAATTTCCAATAGAAATTTTTTTCCGTCAGAAAAAAAAGAGGCGGAAAAAGTCTGATGGGGCACACACACGGTCGGAATATCCGATGAAAAAATTACGTCTGACCTTTTCCATCGGAAATTCCGATCGTGTGTTTAGGGTATTAGATTATAAATTCTCATATTGTAACTGAATTGTCTGCCCTCATGTTGTAAAGCACTGCACATACTGTAAATGCTATATACAGTGCCTTGCAAAAGTATTCACCCCCTTGGCATTTTTCGTGTTTTGTTGCCTCACAACCTGGAATTAACGTGGATTGTTTGAGGATATGCATCATTTAATTTACAGAACACGCCCACAACTTTGAAGATGTTTTTTTTTTTATTGTGAAGCAAACAAAAAATAGGACAAAATAACTGAAAATGTCAATGTGCATAACTATTCACCCCCCTAAAGTCAATACTTTGTAGAGTCACCTTGCCACATCTTACCACTGGGATTTCTGCCCATTCCTCCTCCTTGCAAAACTGCTCCAGCTCCTTCGGTTTGGATGGTTTGCACTTGTGAACAGCAATCTTTAAGTCTGACCACAGATTTTCTATTGGATTGAGGTCTGGGCTTTGACTAGGCCATTCCAACACATTTACATGTTTCCCCTTAAACCACTCAAGTGTTGCTTTAGCAGTGTGTTTGGGGTCATTGTCCTGCTGGAAGGAGAACCTCAGTCCTAGCCACCCATAACAGAGTGGTACAGGTTTTTCTCAAGAATATTCCTGTATTTAGCGCCATCAATCTTTCCCTCAACTCTGACCAGTTTCTCAGTCTCGATTGCTGAAAAACATCCCCACAGCATGATGCTGCCACCACCATGTTTCACAGTGGGGATGGTGTTCTTTGGGTGATGTGTTGGGTTTGCCCAGACATAGCATTCTCTTTAATGGCCAAAAAGTTCAATTTTAGTCTCATCACACCAGACACCTTCCTCCATACATTTTGTGAGTCTCCCACCTGCCTTTTCGCAAACTCAAAACGTGCCATTTTGTTTTTTGCTGAAAGTAACGGCTTTCTTCTTTACAGGCAAGTGCTTTCTGAATAAAGCACTTGCCTCAAAAACTTGCGGCGGCGGATCGTAAATGAGATCGAAAGATCCGCTAACCTATCTGAATCTAGCCCAGAGAGGCATAGACACAGTGAGGCATGGGCACAGTGAGGAATGCACATGGACACAGTGAGGCATGGGCACAGTGAGGCATGCACATGGAGAAAGTGAGGCATGGACACAGTGAGGCATGGGCACAGTGAGACATGCACATGGACACAGTGAGGCATGGGCACAGTGAGGAATGCACATGGACACAGTGAGGCATGGGCACAGTGAGGCATGCACATGGACACAGTGAGGCATGGGCACAGTGAGGAATGCACATGGACACAGTGAGGCACAATGAGGCATGCAGATGGACACCCTAGGCTTATACTCGAGTCAATACGTTTTCCCAGTTTTTTGTGGTAAAATTAGGTGCCTCGACTTATATTCAGGTCGGCTTATACTCGAGTATATATGATATATAGGATGTTTATTCTTCTGATCATCCATCCATGCTAAGCATAATCACCATATGGACAATTTGTTACGGATTATCCATTGTTGCACTTTTACGGGATTCACATTGCGTCAGATCTCTTATCTGACTCTGATTCAATATCATTTTATTTCTTATGGGTTGTCACTTATTCCTTAGCGCTGCTTTTTAATTTCCATTCCAGAAGAAATGAACAAGTTATTTTATTTACAACTTCCTCTAGGCAACGAAAAGTTTATGCTTCCTTTCCCCCAACCTTCTAACCTTCTAACCACAGAAGTCTGGTTTGTCTATTTTTATTTTTTCCCGGACTTCCGGTTAGATTTATATCACATTAACAAGAAAACATGCTGGGGTGGAGGGGGTACGGTCTGAAAGTTTCTTCTCTTAGAATCAGTTCACCAAGAAGAACAGATGGCTGGAAGAACAGGCATCTTGTTGCACCACACGACGGAGTCAGAGTGGCGGAACTGTAAGTACACGAAGAACTATTCTACCTACAAATACTGGGATGGAGCCCCCCAGAAAAGTAGAGAGAGGCAGAACCAGAGAGCACCCTGGTCACCTGAACCCTGGTGGTGGGGGTTGGATACTTGTGGTGTGGCATAAATGTAGCACTACCCGCGCAGGAGCTGCTGGTTATATTTTGGGTGGCACGTTACCTCTATGTTCTCGCTGTCCAGGGTGAAAGGAGAGTCTGAAGAATTTCAATCTCCACACAGTACACTTCTTTTTCTTGGATTTATTTTCAGAACTTTAGCAGAAAAGAAGGATGAGGGGTGGAAGGGTAAGTACCGTATTTATAGGGGTATAGCGCGCTCCCGCGTATAGCGCGCACCCCTAAAGTTGCCCCGAATTCCTGTGGAAAATTTTTTTTTTGTACTTACAGTTTTAGTGTCTTGCGCGGCGTCCATCGGCGGCCTCGTCGGGTCCGGCGTCCGTCTGCGGCTTGGGGTGTCCTCTTCGTCGGGTCCGGCGTCCTTCTGCGGCGTCCTCGCGTTTCCCGCGCCGAGTTTGAATACTGTGCCGACATATACAGAGCGCAGTACACTCCTGTATTGTCGGGCAGGCTCGGCTACTCTCGCGCTGACGTCCTGTACGTCCAGGACGTCAGTGCGAGAGGACCCGAGACTGCCCGACAATACACGAGTGTACTGCGCTCGGTATATGTCGGCGCAGTATTCAAACTCGGCGCGGGAAAGCGGGTATCGGCATATACCGCGCACCCACGATTTTGCCCTGATTTTCAAAGCAAAAAAGTGCGCGGTATACGCCGATACATACGGTAGGTACGTTCAGTTGCGTAATCAAAAGTAAGGAAACACTCCTGTTTCCAGCAAACGGTCCCCGTCACCACTAGGGATGAGCTTCGAGTTCGAGGCAGTATTTAGAAACAAAACAAAAAAATAACTTTTGGGTTTAAAGAGGAACTCACAAGATTTTAACCACTTGCCGATATACGCCGATATACGTCGGGAAAATGACTTACCCGTATGTCGCTGCGTATTCGGCGGCTAGCGAATGAGCACACGTCACGCATCTCGGGCCTGTGCCTGCGGACTCGACGTCTGCCGGTGGCACGGAGAGGCAGAACGGGGACATGCCTAGGTATTTCCCTGTTCTGCCTAGCAACATGACTGGGATCTACTGCTCCCAGTGATCGGGAGCAGTGATCTCTGTCGTGTTCTAGTGAGCATAGGTGTGCGCACAGGGTGAGCTGGGTGTGCCTGGGCACACCCTAATCACTCAATGCGGTGCCAATTCACCCTGCTTTCTGGAACCCCCTGTCTCCCCCCCCCCCCCTGCAGTGCTGCCAGCTTCCCTCCTCTTCATATTCAAAGCATGGGATATTTTTTATAACCTAACCCCCACTTTAAACTTCTCCACAACTTTATCCATGACTTGTCTGGTGTGTTCCTTGGCCTTCAAGATGCTGTTTGTTCACTAAGGCTCTCTAACAAACATCTGAGGGCTTCACAGAACAGCTGTATTTATACTGAGATTAAATGACACACAGGGGGACTCTATTTACTAATTAGGGGACTTCTGAAGGCAATTGGTTCCACTAGATTTTAGTTAGGGGTATCAGAGTAAGGGGGCTGAATACAAATGCACTTTTCAGATATTTATTTATTTCACTTCTATCAAACGATGTGGCATCCTTTCGTTCCTAACACATTACCCAGTCCATATCAGTATTGACATTCAGCATGATGCCCCGTACACACGATCGGAAATTCCGACAAGAAATGTTCGATGTGAGCTTTTGGACGGAAATTCTGACCGTGTGTAGGCCCCATCGGACTTTTGCTGTCGGAAATTTCCACCAACAAAAGATTGAGAGCAGGTTCTGAATTTTTTCGACGGAAAAAGTTCCTATCGGAAAATCGCGTTTCGGCTGTATGCAATTCCGTCGCGCAAAAAAACACGCATTCTCAAAATCAAGCAGAGGAGCCGAACTGCCTATTGAACTTCATTGATCTCGGCTCGTCGTACGTGTTGTACGTCACCGCTTTCTTGATGGTCGGAATCTCCGACAAGATTTGTGTGACCGTGTGTATGCAACACAAAGTTCCATCGGTCCACGGTTTTGTTGTTGGAATTTCCAATCGCGGCATGAGATTTTTCCCCTGATGTTTTCAGTGTTCCTTTAAATTTTTGGAGCAGTGTAATGCACAGCACAATGTACACGGTGGAGTGTTACGGCATTTATTTTGTGAGTGAAGCCATCAAGGGCTTTTACACCTTGTATAATTCTATTATCATCATAAACATCAAAACCTTTGTTTCTTGAATTGTATATTGTCTCAAATCGCATGGCCCCCCTTCCCCTCCCCCCACGCCCAGAGACGAAAGAGTAGACTGAGATATTTTTTGCTCCAACCACATACTGTATGTTACATTACTGGATATTTGTACATAGAGGCATGGGTAGTCTAAAAATAGCCTTCGTGAGGTTTGGTTGTCCACAATGCGTTCTAAGCTGTGAACGAGAGACTAGTGTGTGGATCGGCAGTCTTCATTCGCTGGTTGCATGACTGTTTTTGGGTTAGCAGCTCAAAAAGTATTGACACCAACTACCGTATATACTCCAGTATAAGCAGACCCGAATATAAGCCGAGGCACCTAATTTTACCACAAAAAATGAGAAAACTTATTGACTTGAGTATAAGCCTAGGGTGTCCATATGCATGCCTCACTGTGCCCATGCCTCACTGTGTCCATGTGCATGCCTCACTGTGCCCATGCCCAGGGGAGGACTGGCAGGGGGGGCAGGGTGGAAATCTCCCCCCGGGCTGGTGACACTATGCACAGCCACCGGCCGCCACTACCAAATGCTGTTTTTGCAGAGCAGGAATATGCCTGCTGGAGCTCTGTTAACACAGTTCACGGCTGCTGCTCACTTCCCACTGGTGGACTCTGATGTAAGGGGGGCCTCTGTGCGGAATCTGATGTAAGGGGGGCCTCTGTGCGGAATCTGATGTAATGGGGCCTCTGTGCGGAATCTGATGTAAGGGGGGCCTCTGTGCGGACTCTGATGTAAGGGGGGCCTCTGTGCGGACTCTGATGTAAGGGGGGCCTCTGTGCGGACTCTTGTGATCATGAAAAATCTTAGACTGTTTTCCTCGATCCATCACTTTTCTATGCTCTATGGGCCACTTGACTGGACTTGCCCCCCAGGCCTAAGGCTGCCAGCCCTCCCCTGCCCATGCCTCACTGTGTCCATGCCTCACTTTGCTTCACTGTGTCCATGCCTCACTGTGCTAATGCCTAGACTGACGTTTAACATGGGAGTCTATGGAAGGGGTGCCCGGGTTTTGAAAAATTGGTGCTCCCTGGCCGTAGGATCCTCCCACAATTTAAAGTGTGTGCCATTTGGTGGGGCGACATTCCGTGCTTCCATGTTTGTTTTGGTTTCCCGCCGCCATGTTTGAGTCCGGTGCCCTGTGATTGGGCGTATGGGGGTCATGTGCGGCGTGGGGCTGGCCTGTCAGCGATCGTCTAGAAGTCCCGCCTCCGCACATGGCCGCTACACGCCCAATCACAGTGCGACGGTACAGTGCAGTCATACACCATGGAGCGGGCTGCAGGGGGATGGAGCAGGCGGGGAGTCGGGACAGAGTGGTCCTTGCACAGGTAGGCGAACCACCCCCGCTGAACAACTTAAACTTTGAACCCCGCCCCCCCCCCCCGCTCAACAAGATGTCCCGCATTGGATTTTTTAAATGTTGGGAGGTATGCATGTGTGCCAAGATTGGGGTCCAGGGGACCTACGGCCGGCCAGTACCGGGTCCCCAAAATTCGGGAGGTCAGGCGCTAAAAGGTGACTCGAGTATAAGCCGAGGGGGGCATTTTCAGCACAAAAAAATGTGCTGAAAAACTCGGCTTATACTCGAGTATATACGGTAATTAGGCAGGAAGACAACCAGCACTTTCAGAGGTAGGTCAGCAATGGCTTCCTCCAAGGTCCTCTTAGTATAGGGTGACCAGACATCCCCGGTTTCCGGGGACAGTCCCCGGATTGAGGACACTGTCCTGGACCATGTCTGTCCCAGGTTTCGTCCCCGGATTGGATTTGAACAGGGGCTGGGGCAATTTCAAAGACAGTCTGTGCAAAAAAAAAAAAAAAAAAATCTGAATTACACCTCCCGCTCCCCCTAGCTTAGGGGGGGGGGGTGTATTTTTTTTAAATTATCTGTGCCCCTTTCTGATGATCATGTGCTGGTCGGAGCGGAGGGAATATTTCTTCAGTTTTGGGCGCATGCCCATTCAGCTTCGCTCGCATGTTCTTCTGCCTTGGCTCCAGTCCCAGCCAGCCGTCTGCCTATCTCCTTGCCTTCCCTGGTGGAGTGATCTTCCTCCGCTCCCCACCCAGTTGTAGCCGGGGGCCCGGAGAGTAAGACTTGACAGGCTGTGAGGCGGGGGATGGGCATTGAGTCGCTGATTGCCGCCATTACTAGTAGAAGAAAAATAAAAAATAATATGTCCCCGTAATTCATTTTAAAAATCTGGTCACCTTGGCCCGGGTTCACAAAGCACTTACGCCGACGTATCTCGAGATACGCCGCGTGAGTGTAAATATGTGCCATTGTATCTCTGCGCCGTGCCCATAAACTGAGATACGCCTGAAAATAGGCTTCATCCGACCGACGTAATTTACCTACGCCGGCGTATCGTGGGCGCATAGTTACGCTGGCCGCAAGTGGCGCTCCCATTGATTTCCTATTTACAAATTGAAATGAGGGAGATACGTCGATTCACGAACGTAATTGCGCCCGGCGCATAATATACGCGGTTTGCGTAAGTCGTACGTCCGGCGTAAAGTTATTCCCCATATATGAGGCGCAACTCATGCTAAGGTATGGACCAGGGAACACAGCCGTCGTATTTTATGTTGTTTACATTGTACGTGAATAGGGCTAGGCGTAGGTTACGTTCACGTCGTAGGCAGTGATCCGTCGTATCTTAGACCGCATTCACATCTAGGCGTTTTTACGCCTGTAGTGCTACGCCGCTGCCGCCAGAGGGCTGGAAATACATGTCCCTCTATGGAGATGGTTCACATCTCCACGCCGAACGCCGGACGCCTGTCGCCTATCGCCTGAAAAAAGGTCCCGGACCTTTTTTTCAGGCGTCTTTCGGCGTTTCGGCTAGGAGATGGGAAGCATCTCCATAGAGGGGGTCATTCTGGGGCACATCTAGGCGGACAATACCGGCGTTTTGTCGCCGCAAATCGCGGTACAAAACGCCGCTATTTGTACCGCGATTTGCGGCGACAAAACGCTGTGATTTCGTCCGCCTAGATGTGAATGGAGCCTTAGGGAGTAGTTCCGACGTGATTCTGAGCATGAGCACTGGGATACGTCCACCTGACAGCGCAATGCGCCATTCGTTTTAAGTACTTGTATGGCACTCGGCCCATCATTTGCATGGGGTCACGCCTCATTAGCATGGCTCACGCCCACTTCCACCTACGACGGCTTACGCCGAGGGTACCCGGCACAGTTTGGGAGGCAAGTGCTTTGTGAATTCGGTGCTTGGCTCTCTGCGCTACGTCGGCGTATATTGAATACGCTACACCGGCGTAAATATGCGCCAATGTATGTGAATCCGGGCCTTTATCTTTAGTGCCGATGTGCCATATACATAATTGCCCTCCAAGGATTGCCTAGTTGTTCTAGAAGAGACAAGGCTGTTCTTGACACTTGTGGAACCTCATAAAACACGAATACAATCATAACAAAAAATAACCCAATCACAAGGAGGGGAGCTATTATGATCAAATCTCTTCATTGTTCCATACGGTCAGCGTGCTGATTGTCCTCGATGAAAATTCGTTTTTTTTACCAAATTGCTGCTGAATTCTACAAGATGCGTTCCTCTCTTATCTTTTATACTTTTTTTTTGTCTCATACCATGGACTTGGTAGGCATGCCCTCAGGTCATAAAGTGTATGGATACCCCAAACCGTATATACTCGAGTATAAGCCGACCCGAATATACAGTAAGTCGTAGCACCTAATTTTACCACAAAAAACTGGGAAAACTTATTAACTCGAGTATAAGCCTAGGGTGAGAAATGTAGCAGCTATAGTAAGTGGAAAAGAGGGTCAACAATGCCCATCTGCAGCCTCACTGTGCCCATTTGCAGCCTCACTGCGCCCATTTGCAGCCTCACTGTGCCCATTTGCAGTTTCACTGTGCCCATTTGCAGCCTCACTGTGCCCATTTTCAGCTTCACTGTGCCCATCTGCATGCCTCAATGTGCCCATCTGCATGCCTCAATGTGCCCATCTGCATGCCTCAATGTGCCCATCTGCATGCCTCACTGTGCTCATCTGCATGCCTCACTGTGCTCATCTGCATGCCTTACTGTGCTCATCTGCGGCCTCGCTGTGCTCATCTGTGGCCTTACTGTGCTCATCTGTGGCCTCAATGTGCCCATCTGCATGCCTCACTGTGCCCATATGCATGCCTCACTGTGCCCATCTCCCCAACTCAGTCCATCTCCATCTCTGCAGCCTCATGTACCTGATCTCCAGAACACCAGTGCTGTGACATGCAGTCAGTCTAGTCGGCGGCTGTCCAGTGTAACAAAGCCCCGCCTCCTCCTTGTCCGTAACGGTACACGGTAACGGTACACTGATTACGTTTCCCAGCAGTGAGTCAGTGTTCCACCTATCACGGACAAGGAGGAGGCGGGGCTTTGTTGTACTGCACAGCCGCCAACTAGACTGACTGCATGTCACAGCGCCGTTAGATCAGGCACATGAGGCTGCAGATGGAGACAGTGGGCTGGATTCAGATACAATGGTGTATCTATCCGCCCGGCGTAACATATCTCAGATACGTTACGCCGACGTAATTTAGGGCGCAAGTTCTGTATTCAGAAACAACTTGTGCCCTTAGTTACGGCGGCGTAACGTATGTGTGTCGGCGTAAGCCTGCCTAATTCAAATGTGGAGGATGTGGGCGTGTTTTATGTATATTAACTGTGACCTTGCGTATTTGATGTTTTTTTACGAAGTGCGCATGCTCGAAATTCCGCCGCAAATCCTCATTGCTTTCGACGTGAACGTAAATTACGTCCAGCCCTATTCGCGAACGACTTACTCAAACGCCGTAAAATTTTCAAATTTCGTCGCGGGAACGACGGCCATACTTAACATTGGTGCGCCGCATATACGCCTCATATAGCAGAGGTAACTTTACGCCGGGAAAAGCCTAACGTAAACGGCGTAAATGTACTGCGTCGGCCGGGTGTACATTCGTGAATTTGCGTATCTAGCTGATTTACATATTTCTAGGCGTAAATCAGCGTACACGCCCCTAGCGGCCAGCGTAAATATGCAGTTAAGATCCGACGGCGTAAGTCTCTAACAGAAATCTATGTGTAACTGATTCTATGAATCAGGCGCATAGATACGACTGGCCATACTCAGAGATACGATGGCGTATCTGGATATACGCCGTCGTATCTTCTCTGTGAATCTACCCCAGTGAGACTCGAGTATAAGCCAGGGGGGGGGGGGCTTTTTCAGCACAAAAAAATGTGCTGAAAAACTTGGCTTATACTCGAGTATATATGGTATATTTTTTTTTAGCAGAGACCCTAGAGAATAAAATGACGGTTGTTGCAATATTTTATGTTTGTTATGCACAGCTGTCTTTCAAAAGTAATTAAAAAGAAAAAGAAACACAAAAATTCATGAATTAAAAAAAAAAAAAACAGTAAAGTTAGCCCAATCTTTAAGTAAATAAAATAGATACCGCTTCAAAATTGTCACGCTTTAAAATTGCGCGCGCTCGTGAAATGGCGACAAACTACGGTAATTAAAAATCTCCACAGGCGATGCTTTTTAAAGGTTAGAGTTTCAGAGGAGTTCTAGTAGCTAGAATTATTGCTCTCGCTCTAACGATCGTGGAGATACCTCCCATGTGTGGTTTGAACACTGTTTACATTTGCGGGCGTGACTTGCGTATGCGTTCGCTTCAGCACGCAAAGCTCGGAGGGATGGGGCGCTTTAATATTTTTTTCTTATTTTTTTACACTGTCCCTTTACATTTTTTTCTTGATCACTTTTGTTGCTGTCACAAGGAATGTAAACATTCCTTGTGACAGTAACAGTCACCAGTCAGGTATTCTTTTTGGAGGGACCCTGGGGGTCTCTATAAGACCCCAAATCCCTCCATTGCACTTAATAGCATTGACAAAGCCAAGTTTGGCTATTTTGAATACTGACACCTTACCTAAATCCAAAAGAACACCTCTGGGACATTATGGCCCAGATTCTCAGAGACTTACGACGGCGTATCTCCAGATACGCCGTCGTAAGTCCGAATGGCCGCCGTCGTATCTATGCGCCTGATTCATAGAATCAGTTACGCATAGATTTGGCCAAGATACGAGCGGCGTAAGTCTCCTACGCCGTCGTATCTTGGGGTGCATATTTACGCTGGCCGCTAGGTGGCGCTTCCGTTGATTTCCGCGTCGAATATGTAAATGAGCAAGATACACCGATTCACGGACGTACATACGTACGTACGTACGTACGTACGCCCGTCGCAATTAGTTACGCCGTTTACGCAAGACATACGCCGGCGTAAAGATAAAGCTGATCTCTAGATGGCGCAGCCCATGCAAGGTATGGACGTCGGAACAAGCGTATCGTTTTACGTCGTTTACGTAAGTCGTACGTGAATGGGGCTGTGCGTAGGTTACGTTCACGTCACAGGCATTGAGCCGGCGTATCTTTGGGCGTAAATACGACGTGATACTGAGCATGCGCGCGCATGCGCCGTTCGTTCGTCCATGCATCTACATGGGGTCACGCTTAATTTAAATACAACACGCCCACGACCTGCC
Source organism: Rana temporaria (assembly GCF_905171775.1). Classification (NCBI taxonomy): domain Eukaryota; kingdom Metazoa; phylum Chordata; class Amphibia; order Anura; family Ranidae; genus Rana; species Rana temporaria. The sequence goes on along the minus strand of NC_053491.1, from coordinate 472,208,535 downwards.
TACTTTGAATTACGCGCGCTTACGCCGGCCGATTTACGCTACGCCGCCGTAACTTAGGACGCAAGTGCTTTGTGAATACAGCACTTGCCTCTCTAAGTAGCGGTGGCGTAGCATAAATAAGATACGCTACGCCCGGACAACGTAAAGCCGCCCTACGTGAATCTAGGCCTATGTTTCAGTCCATCCGGTGGCGCCAGGTTGCACCTCAGTCTGTTCAGGAGCTCAGTGATGCTGTGGTCCAGATCTAGGAAGAAAATACCCCAGGACACCATCCATTGTCTCATTAGGAGCATGCCCTGATGGTGTTAGGCATGCATACAAGCACTTGGGGGCCATACAAACTACTGAGGACCATTTTGAGTTGCTGCAATGAAATTTCAGAAAAATGGACTAGGAATTTAACCCTCTGTAGGTTGATCATTTTGACTTCCATCAAACGATGTGGCATCCTTTCGTTCCTAACACATTACCCAGTCCATATCAGTATAGATATCCAGCATGATGCCCTGTACCAACGATCGGAAATTCCGACAAGAAATGTTCGATGTGAGCTTTTGGTCGGAAATTCCGACGGTGTGTAGGCACAATCGGACATTTTCTGTCGGAATTTCCCGACAACAAAAATTTGAGAGGGGAAGGTTTGTTTACACTCACCTCTCCCCGTTCTTCAGCTCCTGTGACCTGATCGTGGGACATCAGCGGCAATTAGGTCCGCGGGTCCCGCGGGCGCAGTCATGACCCATGGCTGGGCACTTAAAGGGCAACATACCTATACGTGCCTGTGCCCAGCTGTGCCATTCTGCCGGCGTATATAGGCGTTAGGCGGTCCTAAAGTGGTTAATGTAATAGTAAACCAGAACTGAAGTCATGACGTCACTTCCAGGTTACTAGATCCGAGACCCGATCAAAGCCGGGTTTCTGACTTTGTGCTCCCCCAACTATGTGGACTAATGTCTTCCTCAGGGAAAAACAGCATCTCTGAAATTGCAGAAACACAATCAAATAATACATATGCTTAGTACAAACAAAAGACAATGATAGATAATCATAACATGGACCTCAGTAAAAATACCATATTTGAAGAAATTCTAAAAAAAAAAAAAAACTTACATGCACTGCATGTAAGGTTTTTTTTTATCATTTCTTCAAATATGGTATTTTTACTGAAATCTGCAATTTCCCTGAGGAAGACATTAGTGTAAATCCACAAAGTTGTAACGCGTTGGAACAGCTGTCTGAAACACCTTTAGGAACCTCCTTTTCCAGGTTCTTGAGGCTCAAACACAGATATCATTCATCATCTTCACATATGCACTGTCATTTATTGTTTTTACCTTACCACTTTGTGGTGTGTATTTGTATGTACATATGTTTCTGTCATTGTGTAATCTTTGTATAATTTTCTTATTAAATTTATATTTTTATATATTTTTTTTGAACCCTTTTTTTTCATTGCCCACAAAATCCCAATTTTTGGAGGTATTTTGTTCTTTGATCTACCAGGGATGGTGGCAATGTACATGCCAGACTGTTGAGTATACCTTTTTCTGTGGTATTATATACAGTATGTGTGTGAAACAATGTGAAATGTGTGATGTGAAAGCGAACACCCAACATAGGGGGATGTACCCACGAGTGAACTACCGTACATCTAAAATGCTGACTGCAAAAGTATGAAAGTGTGAAAGCTAAATGTGGTGTGTGGTGAGTAAAAGATTATATGACAGGAGGACAACAGTGATCACTAAGCTCATACCAAGAGCAGGAAACCCGCTGAAAAGCAGAACTAGTGACAAACGTGCAAATCATGAATAATCTGAAAGAATAAAATAAGAAAATATAGAATAGCTTTTTCAAGGTAATGGAGCTATTCTATATGTTCGTATTTTGGCATTCTGTTATTCTGTCAATACCTTCAAGGTTTGTTTATATATTATCTACTAATTAACTTTTATCATTTGGGAACTACGCCACAGGTGCTTATTGCCTCTCCATCTGGAGGTGTCAAAAGTAGCTTCTTGCAGGCCCTTTTGGGCCGGATTCCGTCTTGGGGAGATGAGGACTGACCACGGACCTTTCTGGATTATCCAATTTCTTTTAAACCTCTGGTTGTAGGATCTCTGCTCCAGATTCCATCTTCTTGCGAGTAAACAATCCCCCTGAGGAGGACCATGACCATACGGGTCGAAACGCGTTGGTGTAGCAATGTGGTTGGCATCTTGTAATGCTATGATTTGTGCCACTCAATTTAACCGCTTTACATGATGGAATGTGTTTGTATCGTATAACCAGAGTTCATATTTTACCTCATACATGATAGTATGTTGGTATCTTATTTTGGAATAATACAAATTTTATAAGCAGTCGTTGGCCCGGATTCAGAGAGAATTTACGCTGGCGTATCCATAGATACGCCGCGTAAATTCAAATCTGCGCCGGCGTATCTTCTTTCTGTATTCAGAAAGGAAGATACGCCGACATTAGCCTAAGTCTCTTACGCCGTCGTATCTTAGGGTGCATTCTCACGCTGGCCGCTAGGTGGCGCTCCCGTCGTTTTCAGCGTAGAGTATGCAAATTACCTAGTTACGCCGATTCACAAACGTACGTGCGCCCGGCGGTAGTTTTTTACGTCGTTTGCGTAAGTCGTTTTCGTCGTAACGTTGCTCCTGCTATTAGGTGGCGCAGCCAATGTTAAGTATGGACGTCGTTCCCGCTTCGAAATTTGAATTGTTTGCGTCGTTTGCGTAAGTCGTTCGCGAATAGGGCTCGACGTAATTTACGTTCACGTCGAAACCAATACGTCGTTGCGGAGTACTTGAGAGCAATGCACACTGGGATATGTACACGGACGGCGCACGTCAATCACGTCAGGTCATAACACATTAGCATAAAACACGCCCCCCTTCCACATTTGAATTACGCGGGCTTACGCCGGCCCCATTTACGCTACGCCGCCGCAACTTACGGAGCAAGTGCTTTGTGAATACTGCACTTGCTCCTGTAAGTTGCGTCGGCGTAGCGTAAATGCAATACGCTGCGCCGCCATAACTTAAAGCGCAGCTACCTGAATCTACCCCATTGTTTTTGATCAATTTACTTATTGAGGTGAATGAAGACTGGGCACACTGTGGTCTTCAAGAGAGCACTGCTACAGCTGTCAGTTTTTCCCCTTGTATTGTCCCTGCACCGTGCTGATCTACTCACTGGCCCAGATTCTCAAAGCACTTACGACGGCGTAGCGCCATGTACGCCGTCGTAAGTCCGAATGAGAGCCCTCGTATCTATGCGACTGATTCCTAGAATCAGTTACGCATAAATTCGGCTAGGATACGAGCGCCGTAAGTCTCTTACACCGTCGTATCTTAGGGTGCATATTTACGCTGGCCGCTAGGTGGCGCTTCCGTAGATTTCCACGTTGAATATGCTAATGAGCTAGATACGCCGATTCACTAACGCACGTGCGCCCGGCCTATCAAGATACGTCATTTACGTAAGACATACGCCGGCGTAAAGTTACCCCTCATAAAGCAGGGGTAAGTCATGTTAGGTATGGACGTCGGAAACGTCGGAACAGCGTCGTGTTTTACGTCGTTTGCGTAAGTCGTCCGTGAATGGGGCTGGACGTAAGTTACGTTCACGTCGACTAGGCATTGAGCGGGCGCAATTTAATTTGAAAATTCGACGTGATGCTGAGCATGCGCGCGCATGCGCCGTTCGATAAAAGCGTCATTTACGTGGGGGTCACAAAACATTTACATGCAACACGCCCCCTACCAGCCCAGTTTGAATTAGGTGGGCTTGTGCCGTATCAGATACACTACGCCGCCGTAACTTAGAGCGGAAGATGTTTCTGAATACGGGACCTGCCACTCTAAGTTACGGCGGCGTAGTGTATCTGAGATACGCTACGCCCGCCTAAAGATAGGCGCTTTTTTGAGAATCTGGGCCACTGTCTCTACTTGCTCTCTCTCTCTCTGCTGCCTCTCCAGCTTGAATCCCTCCAACTGCCTCCTGTGATGGGATTCTCCTGAGCTCCAGCTCGAGGTAAACCCCTCCACAGCAGGGGTCCCTCAAGGGCCACCAACAAACTCTCTTCAGCACTGCATCTTCATCTTCCACCCGACTCCCCTGTTGGCATGGCTAATGTCTATTTATGGGTTTTCCAGTCCTCTGTCAGGCCCACTCCTTGAGATTGGCTGAGGGCCCATAAATATTCAAGGCAGCCTCTCCTAGCCTCCTCCCACTATATTCTAGAATATTCTCCAACATTCTAGAGACAGGGATGAGTCACCCAGCCCTGAACTCTTGTAACCCTGACCCAATTACAGACTCACCATGTAACATGAGTCAGAATAGTCTACCTACTCTCACTGCTAGTAGCACACTCTAGATCAGGGGTGTCAAATTCAATTTCATTGTGGGCCACATCAGAATTATAATTGCCCTCAAAAGGGCCGGTTATATCTGTAAAATTAGATGTCCAGCGCATCCCCTCCCCTTTACATTAGATGTCAAGAGCCACCCCACGATCAGAAGTTGAGTCCCCCACTCTCCCTTACATCACAGTGTACCCCCCTTTCCTTATGCTGCTGCTGGGAAGAAGCTGAATGCATTGCTTATAAGCAGAAAGTAACAGTCTTGAGTAGGACCAGAGGAGGGCTGGAGCTCTCCTGCAGCTACAGGAGAGGTGCGAGGGCCACAAGAAATGGCCTGGAGGGCCGGATTCGGCCCACTGGCTTTGTGTTTGACACCTGAACTCTAGAGGGTGCTACACCTATTTGAGTTTTTTACACATGGGTAGTAGATCAAATGGGCATTAATTACAGGAATCTGGGCCATGAGTGAGCAATCCCTGCATATTTAGAGGTGGGGTCCAAGCAGGACCAGCCCAAAAAGTGCAGACTGCGGACGAGTTTAGGAGTCCTTAGATCTGGGACCATAATGATGGTAAATGTGAATGTGTCATAAACAATTATGAGCCATTAACCACTTGCCAACCACCCTATAGTAGTTTTTCTGCTACAGGGTGGCCGCACTGTGCAGGATCATGTGTGTGTATATATATATGTGATCCTGCACTTCTGTGTATCAGGTGCAAGTGCGCGCTGCGGCGGCGGCTCACTCCCGCTGTGATTCTACACAGTGGGAGCTGACCAGTGGGTCCCGTGGACCCAATGTCTGCCGGCACCTGCTGATCATTCTGTGCACAGGCAGAACGGTGATCTGCCTATGTAAACAAGGCAGATCGCTGTTCTGTTAGTAAGGAAGGCATTGGTCCTGTGTTTCTGCAAAGTAGGGCTACAGATCTACGCCTTCCTCTAGTCAAAGTACCTCCCACACAGTAGTAAAACACCAGCTAGGCACACAGTTAACCCCTATCCAACCAGTGTCATTAGTACAGTGACAGTGCATATTTTTAGCACTGATCACTATATTATTGTCAATGGTCCCCAAAAAAGTGTCAAAAGTGTCAGTTAGTGTCCAATTGGTCTGCCGCAATATTGCAGTCCTGCTATAAGTCGCTGATCGCTGCCATTACTAGTAGAGAATAATAAATAAAAATTCCAAAAAAAATATCCCATAGTTTGTAGACGCTATAACTTTTGCTCAAACCAATCAATATACGATTATTGGGATTTTTTTTTATTTTTTACCAAAAATATGTAGCAGAATAAATAATGGCCTAAACTGATAAAGAAATTAGGTATTTTTTTTATCAGATATCTTTTATAGTAGAACAACATTTTTTTTATTTATAGCACAAAAAATAAAAAACGCAAAATAAAACTCTATTTGCGATTAAAAAAAGGACATACATTTTATTTGTGTACAGAGTCGCACGACCAGGCAATTGCCAGTTAAAGTAACACAGTGCCGTATCGCAAAAAATGGCCTGGTCATGAAGGGGGGTACATTTTTTCAGGGCTGAAATGGTTAGTTTCACCTAAACCAAGATTGGACCTTACATGGACTATCAAGGATGCAGAAGTCTGAGAATTTGTTGTGATTTGTGCCAAATGTTTGTTGCCTTTTGGTGGGAATTGTGCAGAGCTTTGATGTTTGGCAGTGGCAGATGCTCATGCAGGGTGCCGGACAGATGGATTTCAATGGGCTGTTTTTCTTTTGTAAGCACGTGATTAGATCCTGAGGCACTAATTGGCTTAAAAAAACGGTGGGTTTGGGGCGCAGAGCACTGTGCCCGGAGTCCGCCCAGTTGTGTGACGATAGCAAATTGATATTCGCTATTGTCTTCCTGATTCTCCTCCCGGCCAATCAGGAAGCAGGTCCTGAGACCCAATTGACCGGGAATCCTAAGACCCCCATTGCCCGGAATCCAGGACTCCTGATAGGCTGGGAGGAGACTGCCGGGACTCGGTGGGCGGGACTCAGGGAGAGCGATGCAGGAAAAAAGGTAAGTGTGGGGCTGGCGGGCAGGGATGGACTGGCCATTGGAACTACAGGGAGTTTCCCGGTGGGCAGTTGGCTCAGTGGGCCGGCTTTAGTGACAGCAGACCGCCGCCCTCCTCCACTCATTTGTCTCTCCCTTCCTGCATCGCTCACCTCCTCTCCCTCCCCGCAGCGCTCAACTGGGGGGAGCAGAGAAGCAGGGGGAGGAGCAGGGGGGACAACAGGGGAGCATGGGGGAGGGGACAGACAGCTGACTCAACAGCTATGGCATGGGTGAGTTTCTCACTTCTGCCTAATCTTGTCCCATAAGGGGGGGGGGGGCACCAAACTGATTGTTTGCCCCTGGTGAAATAATGTCTAGATTCCCCACTGGTACTGCCTATAAGAGTACCAGTCGTTCTACTCTAATAAAGTAGAATGGCTAGTGAAGGGGGAGAGGGGGCTTGGGTGGCCGAGGGGGGTGGCCGTAGGGAGTGGGAGATGTCTGGCCACCATGGGAGAGACCTGTCAAAGTGGGCCAGTCTGGATGAAGTCCAGGGCCAAATTTTTGTCCCAGTCCAGCCCTGCTGGCGGGCAATGGGCGAGCGATGGGGGCGGGTGGCAGCGATCGATTGAGTGATGGAGGGGGGGTGGCAGGGGGGTTTGATGGTGGTCAGATAAATGGCTGGCTGTGGCTTGCTAGCGGGGTGGCGGACCCCCCCCCCCCCAAGAAATTTGAGCATCAGCCGCCACTGATGTTTGGTGAGAACCTCCATGGTATTCTTTATGTCTGCCCTGCTGATAAATCAGACAGGTATCATGTTAGGGAATGGACTGGTGTGACCTAACCCTATTCTACCTGATCCCTACTCTAGGATCTCACCGCCAGAAAAAACAACCCAGCTAATGAAAAATCGCCCTCCTATCACTAAATCTCCATGCAACAGTGACTAACAAAAGGGGCTTTACCCGTGCAGCAAATGGTTTCCAGTAATAGAACAGCAGAGGTTCAAAGTCTTCAACAGGAAATGTCTATTACGCCTACTTCTGACCCAGTTACAGGAAAATCCCCTTTTATTTCATAAGATGGTAAAATATCCATGGTCTAAAGCAGTGGTCTCCAAACTGTGGCCCTGGAGCCAGATGTGGCTCTTTGCTTGCCTTTATCCAGCCCTTGGGGGCACTATTCCTCCCATGGATAGGAGACACTATTCCGCCAACCGACATCCACAACAGGACACCATTTCTTCCAATGATACCAATGATGGGGCACTGCTCCTCCCCTTAATACCAAATATGGTGATGTTTACTCCCACTAATGCCAGGAAAATGTCCACTCCTGTTGGCCACAGTCTGGCCCTCCTAAAATTGGAAGGACAATAAACTGGTTGGGAAAGTTTGGAGATTCCTTTTTTAAAGGGTCATTGAGGGCCAAAAGGCGGCTCTAGGCTTTGTGAGGCCTTAGGCAAAACTTGACATGGGGCCCAACTCTCACCCCCATGATGAGAAAAATAATTCAAGGACAAGAGCTCTTTTCCCCACAACACTGGCCAGTGGTTGTGGGGGTCTGTGGGCAGTGGGCTTATCGAGATCTGTAAGCCCCCTTTAACAAGACGGCCCCCAGATCCTGCTCTTTAATAACTAAGGGGCTGGAGGCACCCAGAGATGTCACCTGGTGAACCCAGCCCCTTGTGACCTCATTGACTGAGGGCATGCTGGGTCATTGACATCACAAGGGGTGGGGTCACCAATATTCACTGGTTGATAGGGATGCTGGCGGCCCCTGCTCCTGAGTCAGGGCTCTTAACGCTGCCTGAGCACAGCAGCATTAAGGTCCCCTGCCCCTTAAAACTGGGGTAATGCATTGGGTAAGTTAGGTGGCCGCGAGGCCCCTGTGAGTGCGAGGCCTTAGGCGACCACCTAATTTGCCTAATTAAAGAGCCGCCTCTGTTGAGGGCCGGATGCGGCCCTTTGCTTGCCTTTATTTGGCCTTTGGGACACTATTCATCTCATGGACACTATTCAGCTCATGAATAGGAGACACTATTCTGCCAACCGACCTCAACAATGGAGCACCCTTTCTTGCAAATATATCAATGATGGGGCACTGCTTCTCCCCTTGATACAAAATGTTTACTCCTACTACAGTGGAACCTCGGATTACAAGCGTAATCCGTTCCAGGAGACTGCTCATAATCCAAAGTACTCGCATATCAAAGAGAGTTTCCCCACTGAAGTCAATGGAAACTAAAATAATTTGTGCTGCATTGACTTCAATGGCATGCAATACCATATGCTGCTAGAGGCGGGGGCGCCAGAGAGCCTCGGAAATGGCCGAAAAGGCCTGAGGACACTTCGGCTGACCTCGGCAAACCTCGGAAAGACTTTTAGCTAGATTCAGGTAGAGTTCGGTCGGCGTATCAGTAGATACCCCGACCTAACTCTGAATCTGCGCCGACCTAAGTTTAAGTGTATTCTCAAACAGAGATACACTTAAACCTATCTAAGATACTACGGCTTGCGCCGTCCTATCTTAGGGTGCAATATTTAGGCTGGCCGCTAGGTGGCGCTTCCATTGCGGTCGGCGTAGAATATGTAAATCACTAGATACGCCTATTCACGAACGTACGCCCGGCCGATGCAGTACAGATACGCCGTTTCCGTAAGAGACAGGCCGCCTAAAGTTATTCCATCAAATAGATGGAATAGTAATGTTAAGTATGGCCGCCGTTCCCGCGTCGAAATTCGAAAATTTTAAGTCGTCCGTGAATAGGGATTTACATCGTTTACGTCCACCTCAAAATCAATAGGCCCGTGCGGCGGACTTAGCCGCAATGCACACTGGGAAATGTAGGCGCCCGGCGCATGCGCAGTTGAGAAAAAATGTCAATCACGTCGGGTCAAGCCTCATTACCATAAAACACGCCCCCTCAGACAAATTTGAATTAGGCGCCCTTACGCCCGCCCGCTTTAGGCTACGCCGCCATAACAGGCAAGTACATTGTGAATCATGTACTTGCCTCGCTAACTTACGGCAGCGTAGCTTAAATGCCTTAAGCTACGCCGCCTTAAAGTTGCGGCCATCTATGTGGATCTAGCTATTTGTTCCCGAGATTTGCAGAGGTCAGCTGAGCTGTCCTCTGGCCTTTTCATGCATTTCCGAAAATCACCAATCAGCTGCGATCGGTGACGTAAGGCTCCGCTCAGCTCCGGCGCCCCCCCACCACCTCAGGCCAAATGTGGTACTGCAGGCCCCATTAGCTTGAATTCTGCTCGTTTTGCGAGACACCACTCGCAAACCCAGTCAGAATTCTTTTAAAAAAGTTGCTTGTCTTTTAAAAAGCTTTCTAACCGAGTTACTCGTAAACCGAGGTTCCACTGTAATGCCAGGGAACTTTATATTCCTGTTAGCCACAGCCTGGCCCTCCTAAAATCTGAAGGACAATAAACTGGTCCTTTGTTGAGAAGGTTTGGAGATCCCTGGTCTAAAGGTTCATTGAGGGTCGGTTTACATTTGCACAAGCATTAACGTGTGTCACCCATTAACCTGCTTTTATAGGTGTGCACAGCCTATTGTATTAAGGTGTGCACTTTAATTAGTGTACAGCTGATTGTGGCGGTGGCATCGCTGGCGCTTACCATAAATGTGTTCTACACTTTCCCATATCAGCAACCCCGTCTGTTTCCTGTCAGTCACCTACAATATCTTAACCACTTTGTGCCCAGGCCAATTCTGACACTTCACTCCTACTTGTAAAAATCATATTTTTTTGCTAGAAAATTACATAGAAACCCCAAACATTATGTAGAGACCCTAGAGAATACAATGGTGGTCATTGCAACTTGTTATCTCTCACGCTATTTGCGCAGCAATTTTTCAAACACTTTTTTTTTGGAAAAAAAAATGTTTCATGCTTTTTTTTTTTTTTTAACCACTTAAGACCCGGACCTTTAGGCAGCTAAAGGACCTGGCCAGTTTTTGCGATTCAGCACTGCGTCGCTTTAACTGACAATTGCGCGGTCGTGCGATGTGCCTCCCGAACAAAATTGGCGTCCTTTTTTTCCCACAAATAGAGCTTTCTTTTGGTGGTATTTGATCACCTCTGCGGTTTTTATTTTTTGCGCTATAAACAAAAATAGAGCGACAATTTTGAAAAAAAATCTATATTTTTAACCTTTTGCTATAATAAATATCCCCCAAAAATATATAAAAATTTATTTTTTCCTCAGTTTAGGCCGATACGTATTCTTCTACCCATTTTTGGTAAAAAAAATCGCAATAAGCGTTTATCGATTGGTTTGCGCAAAATTTATAGCGTTTACAAAATAGGGGATAGTTTTATTGCATTTTTATTAATTTTTTATTTTTTACTACTAATGGCGGCGATCAGCGATTTTTTTTGTGACTGCGACATTATAGCGGACACTTCAGACAATTTTGACACATTTTTGGGACCATTGTCATTTTCACAGCAAAAAATGCAATAAAAATGCATGGTTTACTGTAAAAATGACAATTGCAGTTTGGGAGTTAACCACAAGGGGGCGCTGAAGGGGTTAAGGGCTCTTTCACACGGAGCGGATCCGTATTTATCCGCTCCGTTAGCCCGTTTGGCTCAGCGGGGATTCCTCCGTTAATCCCCGCTGAGCTGTCGGCGGACAGGGCGGTCCCCGCACACAGTGCAGAGACTGCCCTGTCTCTCCTCCGCTCTTCCCTATGGGGAATCAGATGAATACGGACCGTGTCCGTATTCATCCGATCCGTTCCGCCGGACGGAAGAAAAATAGGGTTTTCTTCCGTCCGCAAAAGCGGATCTTTGCAGACGCGGATGGTTGCGGACGTTAGCGGATGCATCATCCGCTAACGTCTGCAATCCCATAGGGATACATTACAAGTCCGTAAACTGACTTGTAATAAATGGACCGTTTGTCCGTGCATGTGAAAGGGCCCTTAGTGTGACCTCATTTGTGTTTCTAACTGTAGGGGGTGTGGCTGTAGGTGTGATGTCATTGATTGTGTTAGCCTATAAAAGGGAACACACGATCGATGACGGCGCCACAGTGAAGAACAGGGAAGCTGTGTTTACACACAGCTCTCCCCGTTTTTCAGCTCCGACTCCAGCGGCGATTGGGTCTGCGAGTCCCACGGTCACGGAGCTTTGGACCAGGTCGCGGGCGCGCGCCCGCGACCCACGGCTGGGCACTTAAAGAGGACGTACCTGTACGTGCTTGTGCCCAGCCGTGCCATTCTGCCGACGTATATGTGCAGGAGGCGGTCCTTAAGCGGTCAAACAGTAAAGTTAGCCCAATTTTTTTGCATGTGAAAGATGAAGTTACGCCGAGTAAATAGATACCTAACATGTCACGCTTCAAAATTGAACACGCTCGTGGAATGGCGCCAAACTTCGGTACGTCAAAATCCCCATTAGGCGACGCTTTTTTTTGACACTTTAAAAAATAAAATAAAAATTATCAATTTTATTCCTATTACAAGGAATGTAAACATTCACAACGCCATGAAGGACTGAAATCCTGCAGCACCCGCAAGGTCCCCCTGCTCAAGAAAGATGTACAGGCCCATCTGAAGTTTGCTATTAAACATCTGAATGATTCAGAGGAGAAATGGGTGAGAGTGTTGTGGTCAGATGGGGCCAAAATTGAGCTCTTTGACATCTACTCAACTTGCCGTATTTGGAAGACCCCAAGAACATCATCCCCCCATGGAGGTGGAAACATTATGCTCTGGGGGTGTTTTTCTGCTAACGGGACAGGACAACTTCACCACATCAAAGGGACGATGTGCTGTCAAATCTTGGGTGAGAACCTCCTTCCCTCTGCCAGGGCATTTAAGTCCTTGAGTGGCCCAGCCAGTCTCCAGACCTTAATCCCATAAAAAATATGTTGGGGGAGCTGAAGGTTCGAGTTACCAAACGTCAGCCTCGAAACCTTAATGACTTGTAGAGGATCTGCAAAGAGGACAAAATCCCTCCTGAGATGTGTGCAAATCTGGTGGCCAACTACAAGAAACGTCTGACCTCTGTGATTGCCAACAAGGGTTTTGCCGCTAAGTACTAAGTCATGTTTTGTGAAGGAACCGCGTAATTGTCAAATCTTGGGTGAGAACCTCCTTTCCTCAACCAGGGCATTCAAGTCCTTCAGTGGCCTAGCCAGTCCCCAGATCTTAATCCCATAAAAGAATATGTGGAGGGAGCTGAAGGTTCCAGTTACCAAACGTCAGCCTCGAAACCTTAATGACTTGGAGAGGATCTGCAAAGAGGACAAAATCCCTCCTGAGATGTGTGAAAACCTGATGGCCAACTACAAGAAACGTCTGACCTCTGTGATTGCCAACAAGTAGAGTTGAGCGGACACCTGGAACCCGAACCCAAACTCCAAACCCCATTGAAGTCAATAGGACACTGACTTTTAGTAAAAAAAAATAAAAAAATGCGTGGAGGTCACCCCTAAATTCAATAACCAGACCCTTTAGGTCTGGTATGGATATTAAGGAGAACCCCGTCGTCAATTAAAAAAAAAAATTGCGTAGGGTTCCCCCTACATATCCATAACCAGACCCTTCAGGTCTGGTGTGGATTTTAAGGGGAACTCCACCCCAAAAAAAAAAAAAAAAATGGCGTGGAGTTCCCCCTAAAATCCACACCAGACCCTTATCCGACCCCTTGACCTGGCCGGCCACAGAAAAGAGGGGGGTGCGGCCCCCCCTCTCGAGAACCGCACCAGGCCACATGCCCTCAACATTGGGAGGGTGCTTTGGGGTGCCCCCCAAAGCACCTTGTCCCCATGTTGATGGGGACAAGGGTCTCATCACCAGAACCCTTGCCCAGTGGTTGTGGGGGCATGCGGGCAGGGGGCTTATCAGAATCTGGAAGACCCCTTTAACAAAGGGGACCCCCAGATCCTGGCCCCCCCTGTGTGAAATGGTAATGGGGTACACTGTACCCCTACCATTTCACGAAGGAAGTGTAAATAGTAGTTTTCAGAAAAAAACACACACACCGTAGAACAAATTACTTTATTAATTAAACCAAATAAAAATCCAGCGGTGAAAATAGACGATCGATGCTGCTCGCTGCTCCAGCGTCGGGTGATGTCTCCAGCGACGGGTGATGTCTCCAGCGATTGGTCCAGCGATGAGAACATCCATCCATTCAGAGCACAGCTCAGCGAATGACGCGCCGATGCTTTGATGTTTCTTTTATAGGGGAGGCTGGCCACGCGTCACGTGATCCCGTCCCCCTCTGACGCACACTCTGCTACGTCACTGGGACAGCCCTTGCGTCAGAGCGGGACGGGGTCACGTGACGCGTGGCCCAGCTCCCCTATAAAAAAAAACGTCAAAGCATCGGCGCGTCATTCGCTGAGCTGTGCTCTGAATGGATGGATGTTCTCATCGCTGGACCAATCGCTGGAGAGATCACCCGTCGCTGGAGAGATCACCCGTCGCTGGAGAGATCACCCGACGCTGGATAGAGACAGCGATGGAGCAGCGAGCAACATCGATCGTCTATTTTCACCGCTGGATTTTTATTTGGTTTAATTATTATTGTTTTTTTTTCTAAAAAATTACTATTTACACTTCCTTCGTGAATTGGTAGGGGTACAGTGTACCCCATTACCATTTCACACAGGGGGGGGCAGGATCTGGGGGTCCCCTTTGTTAAAGGGGTCTTCCAGATTCTGATAAGCCCCCTGCCCACATACCCCCACAACCACCAGGCAAGGGTTGTGGGGATGAGACCCTTGTCCCCATCAACATGGGGACAAGGTGCTTTGGGGGGCACCCCAAAGCACCCTCCCAATGTTGAGGGCATGTGGCCTGGTGCGGTTCAGGAGAGGGGGGGGGGGCCGCACTCTGTCCCCCCCTCTTTTCTGCGGCCGGCCAGGTCAAAGTGCTCGGATAAGGGGTCTGGTGTGGATTTTAGGGGGAACTCCAAGCCATTTTTTTTTTTAATTTGGGGTGGAGTTCCTCTTAAAATCCACACCAGACTTGAAGGGTCTGGTTATGGATATTTAGGGGGAACCCTACGTCATTTTTTTTTTAAATTGATGGCGGATGGGGGTTCCTAAAGGGCCTGGTTATTGAATTAGGGGGGACCTCCGCGCATTTTTTTTCCCGAACTCCGAACCCGGACCCAAACTTTCAGCAATTATTCGGGTTCGGGTCCGGGTTCGGGAAAAAAAACAAAATCCGTACCGAACCCGAACTTTACAGTTCGGGTTCGCTCAACTCTATCAACAAGGGTTTTGCCACTAAGTACTAAGTCATGTTTTGCGACGGGGTAAAATACTTATTTCACTCATTAAAATGCCAATCAATTTATGACTTTTTTTAAATGTGTTTTTTTGGATATTTTTGTTGCTATTCTGTCTCTCACTGTTGAAATAAACCGACCAATAAAATTATAGACTGAACATTTCCCCTTGCTGTATGTATAGTGGAGGGGGAGGTGGTGATGGACCAGTAAGCTGTATATAAGGTCTGGTTGGAGAAGAGATGGTAGGTGAGAATAACTATTACGACCTTTTTTGTGTTGGCAGTGGAAGGGCTGCGATAGAGAAGTGAGGTCAGGAGGTCGCCCCGGGGTCAGTCCATCAGGAATAACCAGTCAGTGAGATGATAGAAGTGTACACAGAGCTTAATGTCAATCATTGTCCCTACAGGAATACAGACACACCTTCCCGGTACAATGTTCCAATCTCCGGTGAAGTGATCGCACTCGCTGAGTGTTCTACATCTGATAATGGTGAGCCGATGGAAGTACCTGCTGAGCTTTTCTACTGTCATGACTTGTTACCTCTTCTACCAGAGCCTACACCCCCCGCACCGGACCCAGCACTACCGGTAATGTCTGCATTCTATGGAGGGAGTGGGGGGGGGGGGTACTCTACACAGGAACAGGGGAAGAAGGATTTATAGAAGCACAGAGAGAAAGAAAGAGAAAATGTGTGTGAGAGAGAGAGAGAGAAAGAAAGAGAAAATGTGTGTGTGAGAGAGAGAGAGAGAGAGAGAGAGAGTGTGAGACAGAAAGAAAGAGAAAATGAGAGAGAGAGAGAGAGAGAGTGTGAGACAGAAAGAAAGAGAAAATGAGAGAGAGAGAGAGAGAGAGAGAGAGAGAGAGAGAGAGAGAATGAGAGAGAGAAAGAAAGAGAAAATGTGTGTGTGAGAGAGAGAGAGAGAGAGAGAGAGAGAGAGTGTGAGACAGAAAGAAAGAGAAAATGAGAGAGAGAGAGAGAGAGAGAGAGAGAGAATGAGAGAGAGAATTAGAGAGAATTATAGAAAACATGAGAGAGAGAGAGAGAGAGGGAATGAGAGAGAATAAGAGAACGCATGAGAGAGAGAGAGAGAGAGAGGGAATGAGAGAGAATAAGAGAACGCATGAGAGAGAGAGAGAGAGAGAGAGAGAGAGAGAGAGAGAGAGTGAAAGGGGATGAGAGAGAGTGCAAGAGAGAAAGAGAAAAGGAATGAGAGAGAGAGCATGAGCGAGAGAGAAAAAAAGAGAGAGGAGAAGAGAGAGATAATGAAAAAAGAGAGCAGTGGCGGCTGGTGCTCAACATTTTTGGGGGGGCACAAACTAAAAAAAAAAAAAAAACAATTGCAGCCTCACTGTACCCATCAAATGCAGCCACTGGGCCCATCAAATGCAGACACTGGGCTCATCAATTGTCACCACTGTGCCATGCCATCAAACGCAGCCAATGTGCCATCAATTGTCACCACTGTGCCATGCCATCAAACACCGCCACTGTACCATGCCATCCAACACAGCCACTGTGCCATCAATTGTCACCACTCTGCCATGCCATCAAACACCGCCGCTGTGCCATCAATTGTCACCACTGTGCCATGCCATCAAACACCGCCACTGTGCCATCAATTGTCACCACTGTGCCATGCCATCAAACGCAGCCAATGTGCCATCAATTGTCACCACTGTGCCATGCCATCAAACACCGCCACTGTACCATGCCATCAAACACAGCCACTGTGCCATCAATTGTCACCACTCTGCCATGCCATCAAACACCGCCACTGTACCATGCCATCCAACACAGCCACTGTGCCATCAATTGTCACCACTCTGCCATGCCATCAAACACCGCCGCTGTGCCATCAATTGTCACCACTGTGCCATGCCATCAAACACCGCCACTGTGCCATCAATTGTCACCACTGTGCCATGCCATCAAACGCAGCCAATGTGCCATCAATTGTCACCACTGTGCCATGCCATCAAACACCGCCACTGTACCATGCCATCAAACACAGCCACTGTGCCATCAATTGTCACCACTCTGCCATGCCATCAAACACCGCCGCTGTGCCATCAATTGTCACCACTGTGCCATGCCATCAAACACCGCCACTGTGCCATCAATTGTCACCACTGTGCCATGCCATCAAACGCAGCCACTGTGCCCATCATTTGTCGCCACTGTGCCCTTTGTCGCCAATGTGCCAATTGATGCCACTGTGCCCTTTAATTGTCGCCACTGTGCCCATTGTCGCCACTGTTCCCTTTAATTGTCTCCACTGTGCCCATTGTCACCACTGTGCCCTGTAAAATGCCCCTCTCCCCCCCCCGGCACTTACCTTTCTGGGGGTCAGCCATCCTCCTTCCACGTCC
This sequence comes from Rana temporaria, assembly GCF_905171775.1. Taxonomy (NCBI): domain Eukaryota; kingdom Metazoa; phylum Chordata; class Amphibia; order Anura; family Ranidae; genus Rana; species Rana temporaria. The sequence goes on along the minus strand of NC_053491.1, from coordinate 472,191,502 downwards.
CTCGATGTCTTCTCCCGCCCTCGATGACGCTTCAGCCAATCAGGTTACCGGTAACCAGAACCGGTGAACCTGATTGGCTGAGACGCCTGTCAGTCTTATCTAAGGAACGCACCCCCCCCTGTACGTCCCTTAGATAAGTTTCCGGAAGGCTGAGGGCTGTACTCAGAAAGCCACTGGCTCTGATAGGCACTTCCACACTGCCAACCAGCTTCCGTTATTCAGGTGGCCGGCGCTCACCATCCGGCCATCTGAATGCTAGTCGGCGGCAACAATAACAAATTCATGCAATGCATGAATCTATGTTATTGTAATCAGTGGCGGTGCGAGAGCCAGAAAGGGCGGCACTCCGGCGCCCTCTATAGACGCACCGCCACTGAAAGAGAGTTAGATAATGAAAGAGAGAGAGAGAGCGGATGAGAGAGAATGAGAGAGAGAGTGTGAGAGACAGAGGACTAGAGAGTGTGAGAGAGAGAGAGAATGAAGGAGAGAGGGAGAGAGAGAGAATGTGTGTGTGTGTGTGTGTGAGAGAGAATGTGCGAGATATAGAAATAGGGAGAGAGAGAGAAAGAGAATGTGTGTGTGTGTAAGAGGGAGAGAATGTGCGAGATATAGAGAAAGGGATAGGGAGATAGAGAGAGAGAGAGAGAGAGAGAGAGAGAGAGAGAATGTGTGTGTGTGTGAGAGGAAGAGAATGTGCGAGATATAGAGAAAGGGAGATAGAGAGAGAGAGAGAGAGAGAGAGAGAGAGAGAGAGAGAGAGAGAGAGAGAGATAGAGAGAAAGAGAATGTGTGTGTGTGAGAGGGAGAGAATGTGCGAGATATAGAGAAAGAGATAGGGAGATAGAGAGAGAGAGAGAGAGAGAGAGAGAGAGAGAGAGAGAGAGAGAATGTGTGTGTGTGTGTGTGAGAGGGAGAGAATGTGCGAGATATAGAGATAGAGGGATAGGGAGATAGAGAGAGAGAGAGAGAGAGAGAGAATGTGTGTGTGTGAGAGGGAGAGAATGTGTGAGATATAGAGAAAGGGATAGGGAGATATAGAGAGAGAGAGAGAGAGAGAGAGAGAGAGAGAGAGAATGTGTGTGTGTGTGAGGGAGAGAATGTGCAAGATATAGAGAAAGGGATAGGGAGATAGAGAGAGAGAGAGAATGTGTGTGTGTGAGAGGGAGAGAATGTGCGAGATATAGAGAAAGGGAGAGAGAGAGAGAGAGAGAGAGAGAGAGAGAGAGAGAGAGAGAGAGAATGTGTGTGTGTGTGAGGGAGAGAATGTGCAAGATATAGAGAAAGGGATAGGGAGATAGAGAGAGAGAGAGAGAGAGAGAATGTGTGTGTGTGTGAGAGGGAGAGAATGTGCGAGATATAGAGATAGAGGGATAGGGAGATAGAGAGAGAGAGAGAGAGAATGTGAGAGATATAGAGAAAGGGATAGGGAGATAGAGAGAGAGAGAGAGAGAGAGAGAGAGAGAATGTGTGTGTGTGAGAGGGAGAGAATGTGCGAGATATAGAGAAAGGGATAGGGAGATAGAGAGAGAGAGAGAGAGAGAGAGAGAGAGAGAGAATGTGTGTGTGTGAGAGGGAGAGAATGTGCGAGATATAGAGAAAGGGATAGGGAGATAGAGAGAGAGAGAGAGAGAGAGAGAGAGAGAGAGAGAGAGAGAGAATGTGTGTGTGTGAGAGGGAGAGAATGTGCGAGATATAGAGAAAGGGATAGGGAGATAGAGAGAGAGAGAGAGAGAGAGAGAGAGAGAGAATGTGTGTGTGTGAGAGGGAGAGAATGTGCGAGATATAGAGAAAGGGATAGGGAGATAGAGAGAGAGAGAGAGAGAGAGAGAGAGAGAGAGAATGTGTGTGTGTGAGAGGGAGAGAATGTGCGAGATATAGAGAAAGGGATAGGGAGATAGAGAGAGAGAGAGAATGTGTGTGTGAGAGAGGGAGAGAATGTGCGAGATATAGAGAAAGGGATAGGGAGATAGAGAGAGAGAGAGAGAGAGAATGTGTGATAGAAAATATTCCCCTTTATATTACCTATTACTCCCCTCCCCCCTATACAAACTCATCTGCTTTGGAAATTCTGAAATGTATTGGGTCCTGGCAATAAAGCTTATTTGAATTGAAGAGAGAGAGACAGAGAGACAGAGAGAGAGAGAGAGACAGAGACAAAGAGAGACAGAGAGAGTTAAAGAAAGACAGAGAAAAAGAGAGATACATGAGACTTAGAGCAAGTAAGGGAGAGGGTGAGAGAAAAAGAGAGCGAGAGAGAGAGAACGTGTAAGAGAAAAGGAGAGAGAAAGAGAAAGGAAGAAAGTGAGAGAAAAATACAGCAAGAGAAAGATAGAGATAATGAGAGAGAGGTAGAGAGAGAGGTAGAGAGAGAGAGAGAGAGAGGGAGGGAGAGAGAGGGAGGGAGAGAGAGGCGGGTGAGAAAGAGGGGGGGAAAAGGGTGTGAGAGAGAGAGAAAGAGGGGAAGACAGAGTGAGAGAAAAAGAAAGCAAAAGAGAGAGAGAGGGGGAGAGAGAAAGAGAGGGGAGATAGGGGGGAGGAGAGAAGGGAGAGAGGGATGGAGGGAGAGAGAGAGAGGGAGAGAGAGAGAGAGAGAGAGAGAGAGAGAGGGGGAGGAGAGGGGGGAAAAGAGGAAGCAATAGAGTGAGGAAAAAAATAATGCAAAAGAAAGAGAAAGGAAGAGAGAGAAGGATAGAAAAAAATAGAGAGGGAGAGAGAGAAAGTTAGAGAGAGACATAGAGAAAAAGAGAGAGAAAGGAGACAAATGATGCGTACACACGATCGGTTCGTCTGATGAAAACGGTCCGATGGACAGTTTTCATCAGTCGAACCGATCGTGTGTGGCTCCCATTGTTTTTTTTCCCATCGGTTGAAAAAACATAGAACATGTTTTAAAATTATCTGCTGGTTAAAATACCAATAGAAAAAAACGATCGTCTGTGGGGAAATCCATCGGTCAAAAATCCATGCATGCTCAGCATCAAGTCGACGCATGCTCGGAAGCATTGAACTTCATTTTTCTCAGCACGTCGTTGTGAGGGGGAGAGAAATAAAGTGAGAAAGAGAAGATAATTGATTCTATGTTACATGTTATTCTAATAGGAACTCTTCCTCTATTATTATAAAGGGTGATGAAACACGGGGATAACGTTTCTGCGTCGGAATGTTCCCACCTGAGGTCCCTGATATTGAATTCGGTGCTGGGAATGTAAGTAAATCATCTTTATTCCTGCTGTATATCGGAGTGTGAACAGACGGAGAATATTATCAGAGATGAGTGAACTTTGGAATATTAGCTCTGAGTGCGTTTCCCAATTGCAGAGTTGTATCTGGCCCAATCCCAATGCACAAATATTGGGCTTAGAGGGTCGGGGGGGCACTCAGACCTTGGATAAAACAGAGGAATTATCTTTATAGACACAAACTCTACTACGCTACACTACACCACACTACATTACACTACTGTAGCGCCTGTGTACTTTATGGTACCGGTGCTCGTTAAATTTATGTGTAGGTCAGAGTGTAGTTAGACTCTGATCCAGATTGTTAAGTGCAAAACAGGGTCTCTGTCTCAGCTTGGCTGTGCTGTGGGCTATTATGTTGTACTGGGGTGTTCTTCCAACCCCGGTGCTGCAGGTGGCAGCAGTGGAGTCAAGGTTTCCCAGCAGCCAATCAGGAGGGTGTAGCCTCGCTGTGCATGCTGGGGAGGGGTATTTATGGGGCAGATGCCATTGGTTCTGGGTCTTCTTCTTCCAGTGTGGCCCCCACCTTTAGAGTGACCACATCACGGCGCCCCGGCGTTATGGCCTACCTGGCCGGGGCGTGCTTGCCACGCGGTGTTCCTGGTTCCTGGACCATGTTGGCCCGGAGCATCTGAACAGCGACGGGGATCCAGTGAGCGACTGGGTTCCCACTTTGGAGGATCCCACACTGTATTGCTGTTCGGTGGGGAGTCCGTCTGAGGAGCACCATTGAGAGGCTGGCGTTTCAAAAGGGCCTCGACAAACCACCGGGGATCAAGGTAGCCGGACACTGAGGGATTGATCACCAGTCAGTCGGTACCTGGGCGACATTAAGAAGGAGATCCAGGCGTAATTCATTTCACCACTTCCATACAGGGGTTTATACCCACCTCCATACCGGGCCTATTCTGGCACTTCTCTCCTACATGTACAAATCATATTTTTTTTGCTAGAAAATTACGCAGAACCCCCAAACATTATATATGTTGTTTTAGCAGACACCCTAGGGAATAAAACGACGGTCATTGAAACGTTTTATCTTGCACGGTATTTGCGCAATAATTTTTTAAACGCCTTTTTTTTGGAAAAAAATTGTTTCATGAATTAAAAAAATAACAAAACAGTAAAGTTAGCCCAATTGTTTTGTAAAATATGAAAGATGATGTTACACCGAGTAAATAGATACCTAACATGTCACGCTTTAAAATTGCGCACACTCATGGAATGGCGCCAAACTTCGGTACTTAAAAATCTCCATAGGCAACGCTTTGAATTTTTTTACAGGTTACCATTTTAGATTTACAGAGGAGATCTAGTGCTAGAATTGTTGCTGGCACTCTAACGCACGTGGCAATACCTCACACATGTGGTTTAAACGGCGTTTACATATGTCGGCGGGACTTGCGTGTGCATTCGCTTCTGCGCGCGAGCTACTGGGGACAGGGGCGTTAAAAAAAAAATTTATTTCTTTTTTTTTTTTACATATTTATTTATTTTTTTACACTTTTTTTTTTTATTATCACTTTTATTCCTATTACAAGGAATGTAAACATCCCTTGTAATAGGAATGTGTGTGACAGGTACTCTTTATGGAGAGATGCGGGGTCAAAAAGACCCCACATCTCTCCTCCAGGCTGGAAAGCATGAAATCGGTGAAAAAAAATTCACCGATCTCATGATTACTGTTGCTTAGCAGTCGCAATTGCGGCTTTGTTTACTTACGGGGACCCGGGCGTGACGTCATCACATCGCGCCCAGGTCCTCCGACGGTCAAAGAGATGACTGGTGACATCTGGTCACTAGTCATCTCTATGCTTCCTGCCAGCGCCGGACGGTTCATTCTCCGGGCCCCCGATGGCACGGGAGAGCCCGGAGAAGCACCGGATGGCGGCGGGAGGGGGGGATGTCCCCTCCCGCCGCCTGTAAGAACGATCTAGCGGCGGAACCGCTGCTATGATCATTCTTACGTTGTGCAGAATCGCCGGCAGAAGAGAACGATATCTGAATAATGCCTCTAGCTGCAGGCATCATTCAGATATCCCCCCACAAAGCCCAGGACGTCATATGACGTCCACCCGGATCGGTAGAGGTCCTTTGTGGACGTCATATGACAATGAGCCGGTATTGAAGTGGTTAAGAGATGTGCTGATAAAAAAAAAATAGTTTTTCAGTGCAATATAATGTCCTTATTGGAAGTAAACTACTCCAATTGCCAAGTGCTGAGTGATTCTAAAGCCTCGTACACACGGTCGAACATCAAACAAACTTTCCCTTGGATTTTTGTCCGAAGTGAGTTGTCCGGTCACACCCATAGCATACACACGCTCAGACTTTCCTGCAAACTTTTGTAAAACGTTCCCAACATCACGTGTTTTTTCTGCTCTTTACCGCCACCCTTTGGTTAACTTCTGCTATTGTTGGTTGATTTTAACATTGGTTCTGAGCAGGCGTATTTCCACTTTGTACAAAAGTCCGATGGCTTGCTGTACACACGGTGGGATTAGGCACCATCGGACTTTTGTTGACGTAAAGTTTGTCCGTTTGCAGACCAAACTTTTTGTCCAATGAAACCCGAAAAAGTTGGTCCGATGGAGCGTACACACGATCGGACTAATTTGAAAACTTGCAGATTTTGAAGTTTGTTGGCAAAAAGTCAGACCGTGTGTGTTATGCCCCTCACTACACTGATGTGTATTCGGGCACACTGATAACTCTTCTCATACCAATGCATTCCAGTAGGCGCAGAATCCTTATGAACTTTTATTAGTACAAGATAGAGTAAAACTGTAATAGATACAAACAAGTACAATTAGTAAATAATCACACAATTAGATCATCCCTAACTACCTAGCTAGAGACACAAAGATAAACGTACCGGAGATGGATCGGTATGGCTAACGTGGGATAGAACTCAGCAGACATGTGCATGCTTCCAAGGAGAAAATGGAAAGAAAGGCCTGGAGAAGGAGCAAAGCCTCATGGGATTTAAATACAGAGGCCCAGATTCAAGAAGCACTTGCGCCCGTGCAACCATAGGTTGCGCGGCGCAAGTGCTTACTTGCTCCGGTGTAACGAGTGCTCCTGATTCAGGAACCTCGTTACACCGACTGCAGCCTAGGATATGACAGACATAAGCCTCCTTATGCCTTCATATCTCAGGCTGCATTCTTGCGTTGGCCGCGGCCATTGTGATCTGCGTATAGTATGCAAATTGCATACTACCACCGATTCACAAAAGTTGCGCGGGCCCTGCGCACGCAAGGTACGGAGTTTCCGTACGGCGACTTTAGCGCAAGGTTGCTCCTGCTATAGCAGGGGCAACCAATGCTAAAGTATAGCTGCGCTTCCCGCTCGTGAAATTTAGATTTCACGTCGTTTACGTTCACTTGGACGCCATTCACGTTCACTTAGAAGCAAATGACGTCCTACTCCGGCTGTCTTCGGGGAGCGTGACGTGCCAGAGCCGGCCGTCAATCATCCTCCCTCTCCATAGGCACGCCCATTCCCCGCGGGAGTCGGAATCTTCAATGATCGATAGCACAGTGAGGACGGGGATTAAAAATTTAAGACCGGCATACCGTAGCTCGCGCTACGATGCCGAATGTAATGGTATAATGATGTTAAGGAGGGTGAACCACCGCTTTAATCTTATTAATTCCATAGAAGATCATACATGTGGGGTCCCGGTTGTGGAAATCTCTGAAATGTTTGGAAACACTGTGTTTGTTAAACCCGTTTTTGATATTGGTTATGTGTTCCCATATTCTGATGTGTAACTCTCTTGTGGTTCAGAATACGGGAACACATAACCAATTGATGTAGGAACATAATAGGGTTAGTGCATTACCATGGCACATATATATTTAATATATTTTATATCTTTTTAACATGTTATTATTATTTTTTTTAACCAAATTTTTAACCAATCTTTTGAGCTTGTTGTTATCCGTCTAAATATAGCACATCGTGACCTGGGGATTAGACGTTACAAGATTCCAGTAACACATAGCATGTTTACAACCTTGTATTGGTCTGTGTCTCCAAAAATAATTTAAACGGCCATCAGGCTAATACTAACAATTTAAGTATAGGAAGTAAGATTTAAGTCTCCAAAATCCCACCAAACATGGCCACCGCCTGACTATTTGTGGTCTTCGGTCTTCAAAAACCTACCCAAAATGGTGGGCGATCTATTTCAGGCTCCAGTCTTCAATATCACACCCAAAATGGTGGAAGACGGGTCACAGTCTGCTATAAAAAGGAAGTGAAGGTGACGCTCAGCGCGTTCCAGATGAAGTCACACGACGAAACCGGTAGAAAACGTCGCATCGTTTCCAGGCATCAGACTTTTGTCAGCATTATATGCCATACTGTTTTTGTCTACATGCGAGTACCCATTTTTCGTTTATTTAAATAAATTATGAAACGATACTACACTATCTGGGGCTCCTTTCTCTCCTATGTATGGGCTATTACTGGACTAACATCATCAGCGCAGGGGGACGGATAACGGCCAGAGGGCTACACAGTGGCCTATACTGTGAAGGCACCAGACCCTAAGAAGGGGTGAAAAAGTTGGTGAGTGCGGGGTGTATAAGAGCACGGATTGTAGTGATCACGGCATACAATAAGAGCACCAAGCACTCTTAGAATCACTCAGCACTTGGCAATTGGATTTGTTTACTTCCAATAAGTGAAAAACAAATTTTTTTTTTTATCAGCACATCTCTTAAAGGGTTAACATAGGTACCCTAATGCTATAGGATTTTTACGTTTCACGTTTTGTTTTTCAGTGCAATATAATGTCCTTATTGAAAGTAAACAAATCCAATTGCCAAGTGCTGAGTGATTCTAATGCCGCATACACACGGTCGTTTTTCGGCATGAAAAAAAAACGACGTTTATAAAAACATCATTTAAAATCATTGTGTGTGGGCTTCACATCGTTTTTCGTCTTCTGAAAAACGACAAAAAATACAATTCGAACATGCTTAAATTTTTTATGTCATTTTTGAAAATGTCCTTCTTTTGGGTTGTAAAAAATGATCGTGTGGGGGCTAAAACGACGTTTTAAACCCGCGCATGCCCAGAAGCGAGTTATGAGACGGGAGTGCTCGTTCTGGTAAAACTACCGTTCATAATGGAGTAAGCACATTCATTACGCTGTAACAGACAAAAAAGTGCGAATCGTCTTTTACTAACAAGGAATCAGCTAAAAGCAGCCCCAGGGCGAATAGAACTTCCCCTTCAGAGTGCCGTCGTACGTGTTGTACGTCACCGCGCTTTGTTCATCATTTTTAAAAAACGATGGTGTGTGGGCAACATCGTTTTTAATGATGAAGTTGGAAAAACATAGGGGTAGATTCAGGTACATTTGCCCTTTTTTTACGTAGGCGCAGGGCACCGTTTTTGCCCTGCGCCCCCGCAAATTTTCTGCGCTACCCGCTTCAGATCCATGGCGTCCAATCAAAGAGGACGTCTTATATACAGAGGGAAACGCGGCTCAAAGGTCAACCGAATAAAAGGTTACTTTGGTAATTCTGGACCAAATACATCTCCACCTTTGGGAAGGTCTGTGGCAGAGACTTTGCTAAAGTTCCGTGTGACATCCTGGCTGCTAGGCTGGTGAGAGAGGCCTATCCAGGTGCACAATACCCACTCTGGCTAGAGTGGCGACGAGAGTTTATCGTTGGAAGCAGGATTGTTTCCGAACAAAGTTATACACCTGAACCTATTACCTATCACCCTTTTCTACCTCTTCAACTACTACTACTTTCATTATTTTACCCCGTTGGGTAATAAAGCACAGAAAAAGACACCTAAAGTGTGGACATGTGCAGTTCTTCTCAATTCTCATCGTGTACCCTAGACGGCAGAGGAATATAAGTAACATGCCACCCAATACAAACCAGCAGCTACTTCAGGGGTGGTGCTACATGTGGGGGGCTGGTCCGGGATTGGCTGTTGCCTCTGGAGACCTCTCGCAACGGAACTGAGACTTTACTTTGCCATTGAGAGTCTGAAATTTGTCAAGGTGTTGGACTGTGGCCTGGTACTACATCCAACATTTTATAAATAAATAAATATGTTAAATAAAAATATTAATATTTTAAATATTATTATATTGTATAGATGTTAAATAAATTCGAAAATGTTTTAACAATTAAATTAGATTTTTATTACGTCCTCCCGTTCTCGTGTGGGCGGCGCGAGAACGAGGGGATGTACATGGACGCCCTCCCGGCATTTGAAGTCCGTGCTGTAGCCGTCTTTTGGCTATAGGGCAAGATGTCAGGTGGTTATGAAACTGTTCATGTTGACAGACCAGTTTAAAGCGGGATTCCGGGCATAACATTTTTTTATATTTTTTTTTACATTATTATGAATATTCATTAAAACATGTTAATAAAGCACGATCGGTACATAAACAGTTGCAAAAACATTATGAAAAAGAGGGGTGTATTGCGCTAATTCAATAAGCTGTTCCAGAAATCGAGAAACACTCCTGCTTCCAGCAACACGGCTTTCGTCGCCACTCTAGCCAGAGAGGGTATTGCACACCCGGATAGGCCTCTCTCACCGGCCTAGCAACCAGAGTGGCGCACGGAACAAAGTACAGTCTCTGCCACAGACCTTCCTTTGAGTGGAGACACTTTTGGTCCAGAATCCCCTAGCACAGGATTCAGCACCCGGATCTCTTCAGATTAATTTCTGTAGAATTCAAGTCTGATAGGCGATCACCATCAAGTCTCTCGGGACACGGTGCATCCTTCGATGAAGTCTCAAGGCCTCTCCCAAGTTACCAGCCTCATGCTTGGCCCTCTCCAAGATTGGTCCTTCATCAAGCGGCTTCCTCCCTCCAGGACGGACAGCACAGGATCACCTTGAAACCGTAAACCCAGGCTGACTACTGGGCCTACTCAACAGATCACAACCCCCGGACCAACGTAGTCCCGGAGCCAGGATTGCAAGAACAGGCACCCCCGGCCAGGAGGGCCACGAGGTGGTGGGACGACAGACCAAGGATGGACGACCTCAGTTTAGTGGCGTTCTTTAAGTACCCCTCCCCAGCGTGCACAGCGGGACGATCAACCCCCACTGAATGGCTGCCGAGGGGAGACACCCATGCTCTTTTACGCTCATTGGAGTGCTGAGCTGTGGAGGGGCGGGGAACGGCTTGCTGAGAGGCTAAGACAGTCATCAGTCCAGGCACCTGGCGGTTCCAGACTTCCAGAGTCAGGATGAGGCGGTGCCTGGACTGATATTGGTGACGTCAGCAGAGACCGGACTACAGAACATTCTCTGCTGAAAATGAGTCACAGGAATGTAAAACAAATTGCACTCCTGTGACCCCTAGGAGAAGCCCAGCCGATTGAGCTTAGACTGGACTTCTCCTTTAGGCCGGGTTCACACTAGTCCGACAAACGCTCCGACATTGGGAGCTCATGTCGCATGACGTGTGAAAATTAATGTTTCCCTATGGGAGCCGTCTTAACTGGTCTGACACATGTTGGAGCGACTTTGCAAATGCTCCCTGTACTACTTTGGTCCGACTTTGATCCTACTTCACTCCATTGAATATCATTGAAGTAGGATCAAAGTCGGATTGCAGTCTTGCACGCTTCCGACTTTGGCATGCGACTTGTACTCTGCTGATCTTGAGGGTGAACTCCACGCCAAATTTTAACAAAAAAACGGAATGAGTTCCCCTCCAAGGGCATACCAGGCCCATGAAAAAACGGCGTGGGGGTGCCCCCAAAATCCATACCAGACCCGTATCCGAGCAGCAGCCCGGCCGGTCAACAAAGGGGGTGGGGACGAGCGAGTGCCCCCCCTCCTTAACTGTGCCAGGCCGCATGCCCTCAACATGGGGAGGTAGGTGCTCTGGGGCAGGGGGCGCCCTGCGGCCCCCCACCCCAAAGCACCCTGCCACCATGTTGATGAGGACAGGGCCTCTTCCCCACAACCCTGGCCGTTGGTTGTCGGGGTCTGCGGGCGGGGGGCTTATCGGAATCTGGGAGCCCTTTTTAACAAGGGGGCCCCCAGATACTGGCCCCCCACCCTAGGTGAATGAGTATGGGGTACATCGTACCCCTACCCATTCACCTGGAGGAAAAGTGTCAAAAAAATAAACACAATACACAGGTTTTTAAAATATTTGATTAGTCAGCTCCGGGGGTCTTCTTCCGACTTCTCCGCTCTCCCGGGGTCTTATTCTGACTTCAGGGGTCTTCTTCTGTCTTCTCCGCTCTCTTCTTCTGCTCTCCGTGCTCCCCGGTTCTTCTCCCGCTCTCCGGTGCCTTCTGCCGGGCTGCGCCGCCGCTGCTTTCTTCTTTGTAGCTTTTTTCCTAGTGGCTGCGGCCAGCCCGGGCTTTCTCCATCGTCTTCTTCCTCGTTGCCTTCTTCTTCCCTCTTCTTTTCTTCCGGTGTTGACTCAAAGCTCCCTCGCACTGTAATGCCGGGTGCGCGGCTCGCACCGATTTATATAGGCCTCTTATGACGTCACAGTCCCAGCATGCTCCGGGTGGTGACGTCATAAGAGGCCTATATAAATCGTTGCGAGCCGTGCACCCGGCATTACAGCGCAAGGGAGCGTCGAGTCAACACCTGAAGAAAAGAAGAGGAAAGAAGAAGGCGACGAGGAAGAAGACGATGGAGGAAGCACGGGCTGGCCGCTGCCGCTAGTAAAAGAGCTACAAAGAAAAAAGCAGCAGCGGCGCAGCCCGGCAGAAGGCACCGGAGAGCAGGAGAAGAACTGGGGAGCACTGAGAGCAGAAGAAGAGAGCGGAGAAGACAGAAGAAGACCCCGGGAGAGCGGAGAAGTCAGAAGAAGACCCCCGGAGCTGACTAATAAAATATTTAAAAAATCTGTGTAGTGTGTTTATTTATTTTTTGACACTTTTCCTCCAGGTGAATGGGTAGGGGTATGATGTACCCCATACTCATTCACCTAGGGTGGGGGGCCGGTATCTGGGGGCCCCCTTCTTAAAGGGGGCTCCCAGATTCCGATAAGCCCCCCGCCCGCAGGCCCCAACAACCAACGGCCAGGGTTGTTGGGAAGAGGCCCTGTCCTCATCAACATGGGGGCAGGGTGCTTTGGTGTGGGAGGGTGGGAGGGCCCCAGGGCACCTTCCTGCCCCAGAGCACCTACCTCCCCATGTTGAGGACATGCGGCCTGGCACGGTTAAGAAGGGGGGGCGCTCGCTCGTCCCCACCCCCTTTCCTGACCGGGCTGCTGCTCAGGTACGGGTCTGGTATGGATTTTGGGGGGACCCCCACGCCGTTTTTTCGGCATAGGGGGTTTCCCTTTAAATCCGCACCAGACACATGGGCCTGGTATGCTCTTGGAGGGGAACCCATGCCGTTTTTTATTGTTAAAATTTGGCGTGGAGTTCCCCCTCAAGATTCATATCAAACACAGTGCCTGATATTGGCAGGGATCCAAGTCGGATCCCCACTCATTGAAAGTCGGACTTCAAGTCCAGGGCAAAGTCGGATCAAAGTAGTATCCTGTTCATGAAAGTCGGATGGATGTAGGACCAATGTCACTGAGCAAAGTAGGATGAAAGTTGTGTAGTATAGTGTGAACTCAGCCTTATGGAGACATCAAACAGACCACCATTAGATGTCCTTCCTTTGTTCTCAAGAAGCGTGCCAAAAACCGGCGAATGCGAAACATGTTAACCTAAAGGGACGCCCTACCCTTAGCCCTTGAAGCATAATATCTGAGGGTGGAAAAGTGAAGTGAAGGCTAAGCATTAGCTCCAGGAACGTGATTCAACAAATGCAGGAAAGGAACACCCGCCCGGAAACACACACATGATTCATGAGAGTTGCCAAGAAGAGTATACAACTGAGAAGCCTGCACATGAACGTCAACATTTTTCATCAATACAAAAGTATTCTACGAACTGTAAGTTAGCTACAGTATCTCACAAAAGTAAGTACACCCCTCACATTTGTGTAAATCTTTTCTTCTATCTTTTCATGTGACAACACTGAAGAATCTACAATGTTGTGTAGTGAGTGTACAGCTTGTATAACAGTGTAAATTTGCTGTCCCCTCAAAACAACTCAACACACGGCCATTAACCACTTAAGGACCGACTCCTGCACATTTACGTCAGCAGAATGGCACTGCTGGGCACAAGCACGTACAGGTACGTCCTCTTTAAGTGCCCAGCCATGGGTCGTGGTGCGCTCCCGCGACCCGGTCCGAAGCTCCGTGACCGCGGGCGCACGCCCACGGTGCGCTCCCGCGACCCGGTCCGAAGCTCCGTGACCGAGTCCCGCGATCGGTCCCCGGAGCTGAATAATGGGGAGAGGTAAACACAGCTTCCCCGTTCTTCACTGTGGCGGCGGCATCGATCGTGTGATCCCTTTTATAGGGAAACACAATCGATGACGTCACACCTACAGCCACACCCCCTACAGTTAGAAACACAGATGAGGTCACACATAACCCCTTCAGCGCCCCCTTGTGGTTAACTCCCAAACTGCAATTGTCATTTTCACAGTAAGCAATGCATTTTAAATGCATTTTTTGCTGTGAAAATGACAATGGTCCCAAAAATGTGTCAAAATTGTCCGAAGTGTCCGCCATAATGTCGCAGTCATGAAAAAAATCGCTGATCGCCGCCATTAGTAGTAAAAAAAAAAGAATTAATAAAAATGCAATAAAACTATCCCCTATTTTGTAAACGCTATTAATGTTGCGCAAACCAACTGATAAACGCTTATTGCAATTTTTTTTACCAAAAATAGGTAGAAGAATACGTATCGCCCTAAACTGAGGAAAAAATAATATTTTATATATTTTTGGGGGATATTTATTACAGCAAAAAGTAAAAAATATTGAATTTTTTTCAAAATTGTCGCTCTATTTTTGTTTATAGCGCAAAAAATAAAAAACGCAGAGGTGATCAAATACCACCAAAAGAAAGCTCTATTTGTGGGAGAAAAAAGGACACCAATTTTGTTTGGGAGCCACGTCGCACGACTGCGCAATTGTCAGTTAAAGCGACGCAGTGCCGAATCGCAAGGTCCTTTAGCTGCCTAAAGGTCCGGGTCTTAAGTGGTTAATGTCTGAACTGCTGGCAACAAAAGTGAGTACACCCCTAAGTGAAAACTTCAAAAGTGTCAATATTTTGTGTGGCCACCATTATTTTCCAGCACTGCCTTAACCCTCTTGGGCATGGAGGTCACCAGAGCTTCACAGGTTGTCACTGGAGTCCTCTTCCCCCTCCTCCATGACGACATCACGGAGCTGGTGGATGTTAGAGACCTTGCGCTCCTCCACCTTCCGTGTGAGGATGTCCCGCAGATGCTTAATAAGGTTTAGGTCTGGAGACATGCTTGGCCAGTCCATCACCTTTACCCTCAGATTCTTTAGCAAGGCAGTGGTCATCTTGGAGGTGTGTTTGGGGTCGTTATTATGTTGGAATACTGCCTTGCGGTCCAACCTTCAAAGGGAGGGGATCATGCCCTGCCTCAGTATGTCACAGTACATGTTGGCATTCATGGTTCCCTCAATGATCTGTAGCTCCCCAGTGCCGGTGTAGTGTCACATTCGGCTCCCCATCACAGATTGCTCCGGAAGTGACGTTTTGTCGCCGCCATCTTGCTACACCCCCACACCATTGCACAGTAATGATAGAGTGAGAAGGGGGCAAGCGGACATCTTGTTACACCCATCAGAGTTTTAGATTTCACAGTTATTTTCAACACAAAACGTAGCTTATCTGCTTAAATACATTATTTGGAAATCTGATGGACTGTTTAGATGTTACATTTTAAAAACAGCAGCAAACCTGCTGACCTCACATGTTTGCTAATGTGACAGAACACCTCTGATTTTCACATTTAACATGTACACAGTCCGTCGCATTTCCAAATACTGTATTTAAGCATTTAAGCTCCGTTTTGTGTTGAAAATAACTGTGAAATCTAAAACTCTGGTGAGTGTAAAAAGATGTCCGCTTGCCCCCTTCTCACTCTATCATTACTGTGCAGGAGTGTGGGGTGTAGCAAGATGGCGGCGACGGAACGTCACTTCCGGAGCAATCTGTGATGGGGAGCCGAATGTGACAAGACAGTGGCAGCACTCATGCAGCCCCAGACATGACACTCCCACCACCATGCCTGACTGTAGACACACACTTGTCTTTGTACTCCTCACCTGGTTTCCTCCACACACACGCTTGTCACCATCGGAACCAAATACGTTTATCTTGGTCTCATCAGACACAGGACATGGTTCCA
The DNA here is from genome assembly GCF_905171775.1 of Rana temporaria. NCBI lineage: Eukaryota > Metazoa > Chordata > Amphibia > Anura > Ranidae > Rana > Rana temporaria. Next base: position 472,176,002 of record NC_053491.1, on the reverse strand, counting down.
GTAATCCATGTCCTTAGTCTGCTTGTCTTCAGAAAAATGTTTGCGGCTTTCTTGTGCATCATCTTTAGAAGAGGCTTCCTTCTGGGACGACAGCCATGCAGTCCAATTGATGCAGTGTGCGGCGTATGGTCTGAGCACTGACAGGCTGACCCCCCCACCCCTTCAACCTCTGTGCAATGCTGGCAGCACTCATATGTCTATTTCCCAAAGACAACCTCTGGATATTACGCTGAGCATGTGCACTCAACTCCTTTGGTCGACCATGGCGAGGCCTGTTCTAAATGGAACCCGTCCAGTTATACCACTGTATGATCTTGGTCACTGTGCTGCAGATCAGTTTCAGGGTCTTGGCAATCTTCTTATCGCCTAGACTATCTTTATGTTGACCCACAATTCTTTTTTTTAGATCCTCAGAGAGTTTTTTGCCATGAGGTGCCATGTTGAACTTCCAGTGACCAGTATGAAAGAGTGAGAGCAAAAACACCAAATTTAACGCACCTGCTCCCCATTCACACCTGAGACCTTGCAACACTAAAGAGTCACATGACACCGGGGGAGGGGAAATGGCTAATTGGGCCCAATTTGAACATTTTTTTTACTTAGGGGTGTACTCACTTTTGTTGCCAGTGGTTTAGACATTAATGGCTGTGTGTTGAGTTATTTTGAGGGGACAGCAAATGTACACTGTTATACAAGCTGTACACTCACTACACAACATTGTAGAACAGTTTAATTTCTTCAGTGTTGTCACATGAAAAGATAGAAGAAGATATTTACAAAGAACTCCCCTGAGTTTATGCCCATGGGCTCAGTGGCATCACTAGGGTTGGTGTCACCCGGTGCGGTAAAACATGGTGTCACCCCCCCTCTGTCTAGGCTGCACGGGGCGCACCCCAAACCAGCCCCTGTAAATGATAGTATAGGGCAGTATAGTGGCAGGTTAGGGTAGTATAGAGTGGTATAGTGGCAGGTTGCTGTAGTGGGGTGGTATAGGACAGGTTAAAGCGGAGGTTCACCCATAGAGAACACATTTTCTCCTTAGATTAATGCTCGTTTTGTCTAGGGGAATCGGCCAGTTGTTTTAAAATATGATCCGTACTTACCGTTTACGAGATGCATCTTCTCCGCCGCTTCCGGGTATGGGCTGCAGGACTGGACGTTCCTTCTTGATTGACAGTCTTCCGAGAGGCTTCCGACGGTCGCATCCATCGCGTCACGATTTTCCGAAAGAAGCCGATGGTCGGTGCGCAGGCGCAGTATAGAGCCGCACCAACGTTCGGCTTCTTTCGGCTACTAGTGACGCGATGGATGCGACCGTCGGAAGCCTCTCGGAAGACTGTCAATCAAGAAGGAACGCCCGCTCCCGAATACCCATACCCGGAAGCGACGGAGAGGATGCATCTCGAAAACGGGTAAGTACAGCTCATATTTTAAAACAACTAGCCGATTCCCCTAGACAAAACGAGCAGGAATCTAAGGGGAAAAGGGCAAAATAAATAAATGGTTGAACTCCCGCTTTAAGGTGGTATAGGGCATGTTGGGGTGATATAGTGTAGTTTGGGGTGGTATAGGGCAAGTTAGGGTTGCAAAGGGCAGGTTGGGGTGGTATAGGGCAAGTTAGGGTGGTACAGGGCAGGTTGGGGTGGTATAGTGCAAGTTAGGGTGGCATAGGGCAAGTTGGGATGGCATGGGAAAGGTTGGGGTGGTACAGGGCAAGTTAGGGTGGCATTGGGCAGGTTGGGGTGGTATAGGGCTAGTTATGGTGGCATAGGGCAGATTGGGGTGGTACAGGGCAATTTAGGGTGGCACAGGGCAAGTTGGGGTGGCATGGGAAAGTTTGGGGTGGTACAGGGCAGGCTGGGGTGGTACAGGGCAAGCTGTGGTGGCAAAGGGCAGGCTGGGGTGGTATAGGGCTGTTTGGGGTGGTATAGGGCTGTTTGGGGTGGTACAGGGTAGGCTGGGGTGGTACAGGGCAGGCTGGGTGATACAGGGCAGGTTGGGGTGGTACAGGGCAGGCTGGAATGGCACAGAGCAGGCTGGGGTGGTACAGGGCAGGCTGGGATTGCACAGGGCAGGCTGGGCATGTCAGCAAAAAACAAACAAAAAGAAAACAAAAAAAAAACGGGATGGTGTCACCCCTCTAGCGGGTGTTACCCGGTGCGGACCGCACCCCTCGCACCCCCCTAGCAACGCCTCTGCATGGCCTTTGTATGCGCTACATTTTAAATGATTTAATAACAACGTTGTTATTGCGGTGTCGGGTGGAGGTTTATTATTTATTTTGCTTTTATAATCAAATTTTGAGTCCACTAAACATAAACTAGCATACTTCCTGGGATCACTATTGTGACGGATCTCGGATACCCCAGGTGGGCACCTCCACCAGACCTGTGTCTCCTGTCCTCCAAAACGCACCCGCAGCCTGCAGATTCGCCATAACCAGCCCTTAAGCCCTCAATCACGAGACAATCCACACAGGTGTTGAGGGTTAAACATGCAGAGCATAAAACTGTTTATTAAATACAAGACATACATTTTTACATAGAGGGGAGGGGGTAGGGGACAAGGAACAACCAATGGAAACTGAACACTTGTACAATGAAACAGACTACAGATAAACATAACGGGATTATGATAAGCAGGCAGCCTCTCATTACACATCGCCTGCGGAGAGATGTCTCCAGTCCAGACCATTGTCTATGTGCCATTTACCAACACAATTAGATACAGCAACAAGGTGGGTGAGAAGAGATGTAGCATTACATTTCATTATCTCAATGCCAGCTTGTCCCCAGGTCTCCAGTCTCTTCTGGGCCATAATCTGTGGGTAACTGGCCCGCCCACAGTCCCTTCCAAAACACACAGTGACTGTGGATTCTGTCACAACTATATACCGACTGTCTGGGAACTTTTCCTAGATTTTCTTTGCAGATGCTGCATTAGTGTCTGGGCTGCCCGGAACTCTCCCTCCTCGTTGGCTGAGATGGTGGTGCAATTGGCTCTCGCTGCTGTCAATCAAAGTCGGTGAGCCAATGAGAGAGGAGGCGTGGGCCAAACCACGGCTCTGTGTCTGACTGGACACACAAAGCGGCCCCACAAAGCCCCCCCCCCCCATAGATAGCAAGCTGCACTCGTCAGGGGCCAGAACCGCCAGCTAGGGACCCGAGAAGAGGAGGATCAGGGCTGCTATGTGCAAAAAACACTGCACAGAGAAGGTAAGTATAACATGTTTGTTATTAAAAATAAAAAAAATAAAACAAAAACAGACTTTAGTATTACCTTAACACACATTACACATAGTTAGGCACACGTTTAACCCCTTGATCAAACAGGATGTTAAATTCTTCCCAGTCAATGTCTTTAGTACAGTGACAGTGTATAGTACTGTCACTGATCGCTGTATTAGTGTCACTGGTTAAGTCAGTGGCAGTTAGTCAGTCCCCACCCATCGTCAGTTAGGGTCAGATTGCTAGCCACACTGACCCCTTATCAATGCTGTATCTTGGCCTAGGCCAACAAGGCCCAGGCCTAGGGCAGCACTTTGCAGGGCGGCAGCATGAAAAGAGTTACCGCCGGCCTGTGCTACACTTGTAGTGCAGTGCCAGTCTTATGAGGTGGACAGGGCCGCAAGACAAATCAGTCTTGAGCCCCCATAAAGCTGCCGCACTTCTGCCGATATGATAGGGGTGGTGCAGACAAAAGTGACACTGACACGGTCACATATACCTGGCAAGTAGGTAGTAGGACTCTCCAGCAATCCTTTGCTTGTGTCAGTTGTACATATTAATGAATCTTAATTTTATTTCTGTTGATTGCCATCTGTTCATTTCCCTTCATTTCCTGCCCCATAGCCAAACAGGAAGTGAGATGAAATCTCTGCAGATTAAGGTAATACCTCCCCCACCAAAGCCCTCAGAACTAGTGTTCCCACTGGAAAATGTCAGGGCAGGTCTTAAACAGGAAGGGGTGTGACCTTGACAGGAAGGGGTGGATCATATTTAAATTAGTATGAATGGGACATCTTTGATAGTATGGTCTCTAGTGGTTGCCAACACCCCTGGTAAACAGGAAAAAGTGGAGAATCCCCCAAGGTGGGGCTTTTAAGGCAACAGTAGTCACTGTAAATACAACAATATATAATAGTTTAATAATGGACAAAAAATAAACATATATAACATAGTAGTTTAAAAACAACACATATTGGGGTGCCACTTGAAAAAAGAGTAGAGAGTCCACAGTATGAATACAGGGCCCAACGCTTTTCGGGTTTCCTTCTTCAGGGGCCGAAGTATATGTGGAGTCAAAAGTCTATTAAACAACTTTTCTAGAAAAAAACAAACAAATAGCATATATGTTGAAAATAGTAACATACAATGGAGAAAATAGCAATATACATATCAAAATGGCACAGATTAAAAAGCATCATACCACCCAAGACGTTTATACAGCTCTGCACACCCCTAGATAGGACATCGCGGGCAGGACGCAGCAAAAACCTCAGATGGTGAAGAGAGGAGTGGAGACTGGCATCCTATATTAATCACAGTGGGGTAGATTCAGGAACAATTTCCGCCGGTGTAGACTGAGATGCGCGGCGTAAATGCCAATTTGCGCCGGCGTATCTCCACGCCGTATTCAGCAAACAATATTACGCCGTAACGTAGATTTTTTTTTTTCGTTTGGACCTTTCCACGCCGGTGCGGCGTGGGCGCCCATTTACGCTGGTCTGAACTAGCGCGGCCCTGGTTTTTCTATTTTAAATATGCAAATGAGGGAGTTGGTCCGATTCAGCAAATTACGAATTGCCGGCGCAGGCTACTCCCGGTGCGTGTAACTCTGGTTTGCAGCGGAAAGTTACCCTTTATAAAGCAGGGGTAACTTTACACCACACTTGCACAGGTCATTTGGAGAGCAGATAAAACCACATCGCTACAGACGAACTGAGCTGCAAGTACACTTGCTGGACAACACCTGTGTGCCATCATGCCAGGGGCAGCCGTGGTCCTTGCACTTCTGCGTCGACGGGCACGTAGGAGGGAACAGGAGATAATCTTCCGCACACGCATTAATGTTTTTGGCATGGGGGACGCAGAGGTGTATCGCACCTACAGGTTCAGCCGTGAAGCCATACTGGAAATCACCAGATTCCTGCAGGATGACCTCACAAGCCCCACACTCCGCACACATGCAGTGCAGCCACTGGTGAAGGTATTAGCCACACTTCATTTCTTGGACACTGGTTCTTTTCAAAGGACAAGTGCACTGTCGGCTGGGATGTCACAACCCACCGTGAGCAGGTGTGTTCACCAGGTGATACCAGCAATATTGAGACACATGTCCCACCTCTTCATAAAACCCTCCCAGGAGGTCCAGCGGATGAAGACAATGCAAGATTTTTATGCAATTGATAGATTTCCTGGCACAGTGGGTGCAATTGATTGTACACATGTGGCACTTCAGCCCCCCCGTGACATCGAGCAGATTTATTGTAATCGAAAGCACTGGCATTCGATTAATGTGCAGATTATAGTAGATGCCCAAGGACTAATATGGCACGTCCGTGCCAAACACCCCGGCTCGTGCCATGATAGCTTTATTTATCGTCATAGCAACATCCCAGATGAATTTGAGCAGAACGTCTACGGGGACAGCTGGCTGGTTGGTGAGTGACATGGGTGTCAGGTATGACTGTCCCCCCCCATGATATAGACATCACGAGGGGCACATGCATGAGTAACATCCTCCTGTCTTTTCCCTTACAGGTGATGCAGCATATGCACTTGGACCACATATGATGACCCCATTCCGGAACCCCCAAACCCCAGGAGAGAAGAGATACAACCTAGCCCATGCACGGACCCGTGGAGTTGTGGAGCGAACATTTGGTCTGCTGAAATCTCGTTTTCGCTGCCTGGATAAGTCTGGGGGGACCCTGTTATATTCCCCTGAATTTGTTTGCAAAATTATCGGGGCTTGTTGCATTCTCCATAACTTTGCAGTGAGAAGGGGCCTGGAGATTGAGCTACGTGAGGGCCTGACCCCCCAACCACATAATCCCCCCCTGCCAGAGGCTAACCCGTCTGCTGAAGGAAGAGCAGTCAGGAGTCGCCTCGTCGAACGTTATTTTTCACGATTAAATTAATGTTAATGGATGCATGCACATCACTGTGGTCCCTAACACATACACCCCACATTCACACAGAATTGGATTAGACCGAAGTACCACCCATGGTACTAGGGAGCAGCAACGCCGCGCCAAGGCTCCAATTATGTTGCTGTCCATTCATACATCTTTATGAATAAATCATGCACTAACTCCCGTGTGCATATAAAATAATAAATAATTCTCATAACTTGAGAAAATCAAAATAAATTTTTGCTATACATGAGTAAAATGGAAAAAATATTCTCATAACCTGAGTAGAAAAATAAAAATTTTTAAATAACATGACTATAAAAAAAAAAAAAACCTGAGTATAATTAAATTTAACCAAAATCAACGTCCCTGTCGTGGGCTCTTTCTTGGCCCTCGGCTCCTGGGGCGCAGTTGCCTGCGGCGAGCCGGGGCTGGTGGGGCCGGGGCTGGTGGGGCCGGGGCTGGTGGGGCAGGGGGTGGTGGGGCAGGGGGTGGTGGGGCCGGGGCTGGTGGGGCAGGGGGTGGTGGGGCAGGGGGTGGTGGGGCCGGGGCTGGTGGGGCCGGGGCTGGTGGGGCAGGGGGTGGTGGTGGTGGTACCTCCCCCAGTCTCTCCCTAGCTGCATCCCTGCCCTCCATTGCCACGGCTAACCTATTAAGGTAGATATTAGTTGCAGCCTGCATCCGCAGCCGGCGGGTCACATTGCTGCGCTGCTGGCGCCGTGTCAGCCTCCCCTCCTCTCTTACTGCACCTGCCAGGCTGCGGACCTCTGCCACCAGCTCGCTTGTGGTGGCCTGAAGCTCACCCAGAGACGTGAGAAGGGCTGCCCTCGTTTATTAGTAAACTCTGGCCAGCCTGCTGAGTAATGGCCTCCTTCATTGCCAGAGTGCAGGCAGCCTGGCTCTCTGCAGAGGACTCCAGGCTAGCAGCCACCCGTGAGAGATCCCCCGCAAGAGACCCCATATAGCGGGTCTGTTTAGTTTGGTCCCTTGCCAGAGACACCTCCAGCTCGTCATGGACTCTCCTCCTTTTTTGACGAGCCATCCTTGGGGCAGGAGTAGATTGAGGACGGCTGGAGGGGCTTGGGTCCTGTGAGGGCCCGGCCTGGGAGGGGCTTGGGTCCTGTGAGGGCCCGGCCTGGGAGGGGCTTGGGTCCCTAGGTGGGGAATCCCTGATAGGGCTAGAGAGCCCTGAGGGGGTAAATGTCATGAGGGGGGAGGTGGGGGAGGGGTCAGGAATGGGGGTCTCCAAAAATAAAATAAACGTTTCCTCCTCCTCTTCTACGGGCTGCTCCTCCACCACTTCCTCCACCACAGAGGTAGGGGCAGTCTCCACCCTGGATGTGGTGGGTCGGTCGGCAGCCGATGATGGCCCAGCTCCATCCTGCACATCTGTGGAGGACACAAAACATTCAGATGTTGGTGGACCCACACAATTGTCACTTGTTCCCTCCCCCCCACACACACATGCAACACACCAGAAAGAAGAGAAAACACACTTACCTGTCCTCAAGGGCTGCTCTCCAGAATCAAACCCATCCAGGCCCTCCACCACCGAACGATCTAGGAACCTGGCCACCACAAGGTCCTCTGATGTCAATGTAATTTTTTTTGCTGGCCCACCACCTGTTCCCCTGGCATGTTTACGCATTGCCACCAACTTGTCTTTAACCAGTTTGCGAAAAATCATTAATTTTTTTTCTGATATGTTTGGGCTGCCTCTCCGCAACCCCCAAAGCATTGACCTGGTTAGTAATGATGGCAAAAATTCGCTCTTTATCAGATTTGCCAGTGTGCCCACTCTGTGGCCCATAGAGGCGGTCCCCATGTTGGGAGAGCCCCTCAATAATTACTGCCCTCTCCTCAGGGCTAAAGTTGGTCATCCGGACACCTGTTGCTTCTTCAGCAGACATAATAATGCACAGACAATAGCAAGAGCAATAGAAAATTACCTAGCAGTTGATAAAATTGCTTGGGAACATTTGCACCTGTAGGGCGGAACTCTGGTCTGATTTATGGCCTGGGCATAGGCAGTGGGCCGGCGTAGCGCAGGTGTCACGCCGGGGGGCAGTTCTGAGCATGGGCAGATTGGGGCATTTGCCCCAGGGAGCACACTGCGCATGCGCGGCCGACTCTGCGCCCCGCCGTGACCCCTGCGCCACGCTCCCCGCTTCATTAGCATAGGGAGCCACCCATTTTATTCTACCCCGCCTTACGCCGCGCTACGCCGCCTTACGCCGTGTAAAATCCGCCACGCCGGGGCAAGAGACAGGAAAAAAGTTTCCTGAATCACTAGCATGCCTCTCTGCGCTGCTCCGGCGCAGTGTAAAAAAGATGCACTGCGCCGGACCAAAGATCCGCTGATGTTCCTGAATCTGGCCCAGTGTAGCAAGACCTTTGGCCCGACGTGTCACAACGTAAAAAGTTTTTTGTTATTTTATTTTTACCTTAGGACGAGATAATGTAATAGGTGCCAAGCAAAAAAAAACGCTAAAAAAAGCTGAACCAAAGAACTGTATATAAAAGGAAAGACATACCTGTAATATAAGGTGAGTATCGAGTAGTGGCCAGAGAGGTCAGTAGAGAGCTCAGTAGCTAGAAATATAAGAAAGATAGGAATGGGAATTAGAGATTTAAGGTATGGAAGAGCCCTGGGGCCATCATAAAAAAAAAAATACTAAATTCTGAGTTTCAAAGTCAGAATTCTGAGATTAAAAAGACAGAATTCTGTGTTTCAAAGTCAGAATTCTGAGATTAAATGTCAAAATTCTGTGTTTCAAAGTCAGAATTCTGAGATTAAATGTCAGAATTCTGTGTTTCAAAGTCAGAATTCTGAGATTAAATGTCAGAATTCTGAGATTAAATGTCAGAATTCTGTGTTTCAAAGTCAGAATTCTGAGATTAAATGTCAGAATTCTGAGATTAAATGTCAGAATTCTGTGTTTCAAAGTCAGAATTCTGAGATTAAATGTCAGAATTCTGAGATTAAATGTCAGAATTCTGAGATTAAAAAGACAGAATTCTGTGTTTCCCAAAGTCAGAATTCTGAGATTAAATGTCAGAATTCTGTGTTTCAAAGTCAGAATTCTGAGATTAAATGTCAGAATTCTGAGATTAAAAAGACAGAATTCTGAGTTTCAAAGTCAGAATTCTGAGATTCTAAATATAGTAGTCTCTATTAGGAGGATTTTAGGAGCAATTAGCAATAATGTAGTAACACCCATAGACCATGATTCTGCAGACATACAAGTCTGGTGCTCTAGATATAGATCTGTAAATCTATCTTAGTTACAGCATACAGTATGGAGAAGCAGGCAATGCTGGGCTCTCTGGTTCCTCTACAGTCCCACAGTTTACTGTCATTTGCTCTAACATAAAGAGGGATGCTGAAAACGAGTGTATTGTGTGTGTGAGTGGGGGGGGGGGGGGTGACACAGCTTCCATAGATAACAGAACACAATGCACCCCAACTTTTAGGAAACATTGCACTGTTGCCCCAACAAGAGGGAATTGTGAGCACAATGTGTGTCTTTGTTCAGAACGGCTTGATTATAGCAATTACATGTCTGGACTAATTCTTACAGAAAATGGACCTCATATTACACATAAAAATCAATACAGGTATATAGCTTGAGAAATAGCTCAATGCATAGGGTGACAGACTTGTGATTGATATTTTGTGGGTTCGAATCCAGGAGACAGCACAATTTGTTTTTTAGTTATATGTATATATACATATTATTTTATACATTGCTCTTAGATTAAAAAAGAGATGTCCCAATACCAATATTAGTAAATCAATATATTGAAAATGTATATGTCTTCAAAAAATTAAGCTCTGAGTTGGATTCGAACCCAAAACTTAAAAACACAGAAGTCTATTACTCTAACCATTGAGCTATAACCCAAATCATTCAACTCTACTGTTTTTTTAGGTTTAATATGGGGTTCATTCTCTGTAAGAATTAGTCCAGACATGTGATTGCTATGATCAAGCCGTTCTGACCATAGACACACATTGTCCTTCTGCCTTCTAGCCATTCACAATTCCCTCATGTTGGGGCAACAGTGCAATGTTTCCTTAAAGTTGGGGTGCATTGTGTTCTGTTATCTATGGAAGCTGTGTCACCCCCCCCCCCCCACTCACACACACAATACACTCGTTTTCAGCATCCCTCTTTATGTTAGAGCAGATGACAGCAAATGGAGGAACCAGAGAGCCCAGCACTGCCTGCTTCCCCATACTGTATGCTGTAACTTAAATAGATTTACAGATCTATATACAGAGCAAAAGACTTGTATGTCTGCAGAATGATGGTCTATGGGTGTTACTACATTATTCTTAATTGCTCCTAAAATCCTCCTAATAGAGACTACTATATTTAGAAACTCAGAATTCTGATATTAAATCTCAGAATTCTGACTTTGAAACACAGAATTCTGACATTTAATCTCAGAATTCTGACTTTGAAACACAGAATTCTGACATTTAATCTCAGAATTCTGACATTTAATCTCAGAATTCTGACTTTGAAACACAGAATTCTGACATTTAATCTCAGAATTCTGACATTTAATCTCAGAATTCTGACTTTGAAACACAGAATTCTGTCTTTTTAATCTCAGAATTCTGACTTTGAAACTCAGAATTTAGTATTTTTTTTTTTTATGATGGCCCCAGGGCTCTTCCATATTAAGGAGTATAGGAGATAATCATATGGAAAAGAATAGAGGGGACTAGGAGTCTAGCTGGGAAACATCCAAGGGAGAGAGTACTCACATGGGAAAATTCCCAGTCAATGTGAAGTGAGATGCTGACACTGCAGCCGTCCCGCAATGTCTGACATTGTGGGGCGGCAGAGGCTTTAAATAGGAGAACAAGGGGAGGGGCGAGTGTAGTGGGAGGCGTCAGTTGTTGACAAAATGGTTTGCAGTAGGTCGATGTGGAAGAGGGGCGGGGCTAAGACGTGATGACGTATTGCGCCCAGTGTGAGGAGGGAGAGGGCGAATGTGCCTCGCTGTCCTCACAGAGAAGCCCGCACTAGTAACGTGGGTGTTCCAACGCCGCATTGAGACGCGAGTGCGTCATGTGTGAGGTGGATGGGGCGGAGAGAGAGGGCGAATAGTACGTCCTGTCATCTCACCGATGCCCATACTTGCGGCCTCACGACGTAAATGACGTCGGTGCGCCGGAGCAAGGAAAAAACGTTGTACCATGTGACTAGGAGAATCACATGACCATAGAGCTGGAAATACACAGGGTAAATACACTGATTAGACAAGATAAGCCAGAACGGTGTGATGCAAAAGGCATCACCAACGCAGGCACAAAGGGAATTGTATGCATAGAAGGTGAATGGATTAATTTAGGAGAAAACAATAATGGGAAAAAGGTACCATGAAGGGGAAATACCAAGTACACATGAAAGTGTATATATAAACTTATATATAGGAGTACAGGTATGATCAAACCTAAATAAATAGCAGATTTGTTAAAGGAACAGCAACATGAAATATGTAAGGGGATATAATTATGCAAGGATATGGACACAGGGGCCAATAAGGTCCAGGGACAATAAGGAAGGACAGGGGCATAGGGGATGTCCACTGTATAATCCATGCCCCTGTTGTAGGCGCAAGTGTAGACCCAAGGTCGGAAACACCCGAGGGTGCAAGGGGACCAGGTCTGAAAAAGCCGTCTCCCAAGGGAGGAGGAGGGACGTGCGCCTAGCTAAAAAGCGACAATAAGAGGAATGCCATAAAAACCTATCTGCGCCTGGAAGCGAGGTCCCCGGGGGTATGCAGAGGGATACATGAACATAGTGATAAATGCAGAGAACATTTTGTGTATGGCACTGACGATTTGGATTGTCAGAGTAAAAGAAATAGCAAAAGGAGACAATTGATAGCAAAAAACTAAGAAAATATTTGGCAACAAAATCCCCATAGTACAGATTAGTCTTTTTCACATCCCCCGGAAGAGAAGCCTTCCAAAAAGGGCCTAAAGCTAATCTGCTCATTGAGGCCAGGTGGAAGATTGGCCTCTAGCTCGGCAATCCAACGGGTTTCATGCTGTAGCAGGATCTTGTTACAATCCCCACCTCTGGGGCTTGGATGGATCCTGTCGAGGATTAAGAATTTAACCCCAGGGAAGTGTCCATTGTGTTGAGACAGAATGTGACGCCCTAGTGGTAAGTCTGGGTTAGCAGAACGCATGGCATGTAGATGCCGGGAAGCTCGCTTAAAAAAAGGTAATTTGGTTTTCCCCACGTAGAACCTGTTGCATTGGCACGTAAGTAAGTATATTACACCAAAGGTCTTACAATTAGCAAAGTGTCTCGGTCTATAAGGCCGACCGTTAGGTAATACGATGTATCGCTCTGTGTTGATGTATCGACAAATAGAGCATCCCCTGCACGTAAAAGTACCCTTCCTTTTGCAAGGATCTTTCCTGAAACTGTCCTTGAACTCACTAGCCACAAGGTGGTCTTTGAGTGAGCAGGCCCGTCGATAAGTTATCGCTGGCTCTTATGGTACAAAAGGACCAAGTTGAGGGTCAAAGGAGAGTAGGTGCCAGAATTGTTTTAAGATCCCTCTCGTTTGTTGATGTTGAGTGTGATACTTTTGTATTTACCGTGACTACTTGAACTACTGTTGCCTTAAAAGCCCCACCTTGGGGGATTCTCCACTTTTTCATATTTAAATTAGGGGTTCCACAAAATCAGTCAGGCCTAGGGCAGCACAAAACCTAAATACACCACTGCCCCTTATACAGTTGTGGGGGAAGGTGAGGTGGCACACCTCTAGATGGTTAAAGTAAATGGGATACAGGGTGTGTAAGAGAGTGTATTGTATCTTACTTATGTAATTTTATATTTTTGTATCCGTGTACTTTTGATAAAATAAAATAAAGAATAATAAGAATAAGAATAATAATAAAAAAAAAAGTTTACATACCCTGGCAGAATCTATCTGGCCTGATAACATGCACACAAGTTGGCACAAAGGGGGTTGAATGTCTATTAAAGGTAACCATCCTCACCTGTGATCTGTTTGCTTGTAATCACATTTGGAGAGGAGACAACAAGGCCTATGATGAAAGGTCCACCATCCCTACTGTGAAACACGGAGGTGGGTCGCTGATGTTTTTGGGATGTGGGAGCTATAAAGGGAAAGGAAATTTGGTCAAAATGGTTGGCAAGATGAATGCAGTATGTTATCAACAAATACTGGAGGAACATTTCATTCATCAGCCAGGAAGCTGCGCATGGGAGGTACTTGGACATTCCAACATGACAATGATCCAAAACACAAGGCCAAGTCCACCTGTCATTGGCTACAGCAGAATAAAGTGAAGGTTCTGGAGTGGCCATCTCAGTCTCCTGACCTCAATATCATGGAGCCCCTCTGGGGAGATCTCACACGGGCCGTTCATGGAAGACAGCCCAAGAATTTACAGGAACTGGAGGATTTTTACCAAGAGGAATGGGCTGCTTATCCCTCTGAGAAGATAAAGAGCCTTATCCACAAATACCACACAAGACTTCAAGCTGTCATTGATGTTAAAGGGGGCAATACACGGTATTAAGAACTGGGGTATGTAAACTTTTGATCAGGGACATTTGGGAAGTTTCTGTTGCCATTATTATATAAAAAAGGTAAACACGGTTGATTGATAATAAATGGCTTCGGCCAAACACTAACCACGAGTGAAAGAAGAGATTGTGTTATCATTCATATTCTCAGAAAAATGGCCAAGAAATCATAAATTCTGCCAGGGTATGTAAACTTATGAGCACAACTGTAAGTCGTTAATCACTGCCATTAGTAATATATATTAAAAAAATACAAAAATTCAAGTATATTTACCATAGTTTAGAGGCGCTATAACTTTCATGCAAACAAATCAACATACACAAATTGGTATTTTTAATTTTTTATTAAAAACATGCAGTAGAACACATTTTGGCAAAACTGTATGAAGCAATTTGTTTTATTATTATTATTATTATTATTATATTTGTTTTATACCAGAAAGAATTTTTTTTTTTTTCCAAAACCTTTGGTCTTTTTTTGTTAATATCGCAAGAAAAAAAACAAAAAAAACCTAACAGCATTGGTTAGATACCACCAAAAGAAAGCTCTATTTGTGTGAAAAAATATATAAATCGTGTCTGGGTGAGGTGTTGCATGACCACGCAATTGCCAGTTAAGGTTGGCACAGTGCCAAAAAAAGCAAAAAATGGCCTGGTCATGAAGGGGGTGAAATTTTCCAGAGCTGAAGTGGTTTATAGATGTTTTCAGTCATCATATATTGTGAATTTATCATGCATGCTGCTGCATTTCTACAATTATTTTTTTCTTTCTTGCTGTAGATTTAAACAGCAAGCATTTCTTGGGGTGGTGAAGGCACTTCAGAGTTGTCCTTGGAAAGAGGACCAGACAGAGCGTAACCTGTTTAGGTAAGTACGGGATCCGTGGGTGCATTCCCCATATGGTGATGGGTTATACATAATTTATGTGCTTTATACCGGTGTTTCTCAACCGTGGTTCCGCGGCACCTTGGGGTGCCAGGAAGAGTCCTTAGGGGTGCCGCGGGAACAGCCCGATCTGAGCGATTCTTTGTTAGCTCCTGTGCTACTAGAGGAGTAGTGTTGAGCGGAATACGCCATATTCGATTTTGCGATATATCACGAATATATAGACGAATATTCGTGAAATATTCGTTAAAATCGAATATTCGTGATATTTTATCAAAAAAAAAAAATTTTTGCGAAATTTCGCTAATGCGAATGCGAAATTGATTGCAAAATTCTCGTCCGCGCATGCGCGCTAAGAACACGCGAGAACGGAGATCATTTCCTGGATCTTTGCCAGTCGATTTTCGGATCGCTATTTTGTGCTGCCCAGCGAAGCGAAGATGGTGGGGAGTAACTTTTCATCCAGTGAGGAAAAACTGCTGATTAGTGTAAGTAATTTCACCACTGTTTTTTCATTATCTTTAACTGCATTTTAGACTAGTTTAAAAGTTAGGATATAAGATCAGATATTAGTATTTCCCAAACAGTGTGTCTCCAGCTGTTGCAAAACTACAACTCCCAGCATGCCTGGACAGCTTGCTGATGTGGGGGGGGGTAAACTTTATTGGGGGGGGGGGGGAAATGTGAGAAAGGAGTGTTTTTTGTTTTTTTAGCAAGACAGGCACGCAGACAAAGACGCAGACAAAGATGCAGACAAAGACGTAGACAGCTACTAAACTAGAATAAAACTACTACACCTAAAACTTTTACACGGACAAGACTACGACACGGACAGCTACTAAACAGGAACTAAAATACTACACCTAAAACTTTTTTTTTTTTGTTTTTGTTTTTTTTAGACTGAAGGACGCAGACAAGGACGAGGACTACAAATACTAAACTAATATGCACTAAACACTAACTCTACTTACACAAACTTATATGACTAAACTAAAGCTAATTTTTTTTTTTTTTTATACACAAAACACAGGGCCAAATCCTCAAAAGAGATACGACGGAGTAATTGCTGTTACTCCGTCGTATCCCTGGTCCTAACTATGGAACTGATCCACAGAATCAGTTTCCCATAGTTAGGCAGAAGATCCGACATGTGTAATTGAATTACACTGTCGGATCTTAGGATGCAGTACCGCATCCGCCGCTGGGGGCATTTTGCGTCGAAATGCCGCCTCGGGTATGCAAATTAGGACTTACGGAGATCCACAAAGCTTTTCAGCTTCGTTTTTTCTCCGTAAGTTATATTTTGCAAATGCAAAATTAGGGCTGCTTTTACAAGATGTAAACTGTTTACACCTTGTAAAAACAGACCTTTCTTGCTCGTGCCGCGATTTTTTTTAAATTTCTAATTTTTTTTTGGCGCCGTATCTTTTTTTTTACCCGACGCAACTTTATTGTCCCGTCGCAATCCACAAAGCCCGACGTAATGTAATTTCGCGCTATGCACGTCGTTAAAAATGACGTCACAAGCATGTGCAGTACGGCCGGCGCGGGAGCGCGCCTCATTTAAATGGTAATCGCCCCCTGGAGAAGAGGAACGCCTTGCGCCGGCGGAATTTAAGTTACACCGCTGCAAATTCCCAGGTAAGTGCTTTGTGGATCGGGCACTAACTTGGGAAATTTGCGGCGGTGTAACTTAAATGGAAAAAGTTATGTTACGCCGCCTGGCTGAGGATTTGGCCCACAGAGACTAAACACACACTAAACTAAGCTACCTTAAAGAAATGTACACTTACACTAACTACACAGAAATCTATCTAACACTAAGCTACACTAACCTGGACAAAACAACACAAATCGGAGCTTTTAGAAACGCTGTTGGGTCTTTTGCTTTGAAAAAAGCAGTTGGTTATAGAAGCAGGAAACTCAGAACTGAAAGCACTATAGGAAGCACAATGCTTTAAGCTCTAAGATCGCAATACACTGGAAAAACGCACAGAAACACATCACTCTCTCTAGCCACCTTGTGAATCTGCACTGAAATACTGCTGGGAGTGATCTTATATACTGGTCGTGCAGGCAGGTTCCTGTGCAGGCAGGTTCCTATTGGTTGCTATGAAGGTTGCTAACCTCTGACAACTGTGGTAGGAGAACTCAGATTGGCTCTGATGCAAAAGAAGGGCGGAGAAAGTATTTGCGAATATTCGTCAACATAAAAGGATCGCCTCAGCTACTCGGCCCAGGGTCTCTAATCATACCAGCAATGCTTTTAGACGTCGATGGAGATCACTAGGATGTGATCTGTTTTAAAAATAAATTTGAAAAAATACGAATATTCGTAATAGCGAATTTTGACCGCGATATTCGAGTTATTCGCGAATACTCGAATATGCAATATTCGTAACGAATATTCGCAATACGAATATTCTTGAGCAACACTAAAGAGGAGGGGGGATTTGTGGCGGTTTGTGTTGGGAGGGGGATTTGGGTAGGGGGGTTGTGCTAGGAGGGGGGTTTATGCTAGGAGGGGGATTTGGGTGGGGGGTTTGTGCTAAAAGGGGGTGATTAGGATTGTTGCGCTAAGAAGGGGGATTTTGGGAGAGTTTGTGCTGGAAGGGTGGTTTTGTGGGGTTGTGCTAGGAGGGAGGGAGGGGGGGATTGTGTGGCGGTTTGTGCTGGGAGGGGGGATTTGGGCTTTGAGAGGGGTTTATGCTGGGAGGGGGATTTGGATGGGGTGGTTATGCTAGGAGAGGTGTTTATGCTGGGAGGGGCATTTAGGTGTGATTTGTGCTGGGAAGGGGGATTTGGGTGGTGGGGTTGTGCTAGGAGTGGGCTTTGTGCTGGGAGAGGGATATGGGTTAGGTAGAGAGATTTTGGGAGGGTTTGTGCTGCAAGGGTGGTTTTGTGGGGTTGTGCTAGGAGGGGGAATGTGTGGCGGTTTGTGTTGGGAAGGGGGATTTGGGTGGGGGGGGGGATGTGCTTGGAGAGGGGTTTCGCATTATTGGTATCCGTGAGATGAATAGTGCACCATCATTGGTATCAGTGAGCGGAATAGTGCCCCATCATTGGTGTCAATGGGAGAATTTGTGCCCCATCATTGGTGTCAGTGGGAGAATTTGTGCCCCATCAATGGAGTCAATGGGAGGAATAGTGTCCCATCATTGATATCAGCAGGAGGAATAGCATCCCATAATTGGTGTCAGTGGAAAAAATAGTGCCTCATCATTGGTGTCAGTGGGAAAAATAGTGTCCCATCTTTGGTATCAGTGGAAGAAATAGTGTCCCATTGCTGGTGTCCTCTTCTCCTCAATCACAAGCTGCATTTGATGGCCACTGGTAGGCTGCATTTGGAAGGTACTGATAAACTTCATTTGGTGGGCACTGCATTGGGACATGCAGTCAGGGGAGGCAAAAGATTGAACTTTGAGTGTCATAGCTCGGCAACCTGGGGGCACAGGGACTCCAAATTTGGGGTCTAGGTAGCCAAAGTCCTACCCCACCTATGGTTCCAGAGATACGGGCTCCTATCATCTATGGTTCCCGGAGATATGGGGCTTCTTGTTCAGTCTGTCAGAAGCTACATACAGAGCGGCCAGTTTAAATACAAGCTGACACACTTTGTTAGCAGCAGACTGAGAGGATGAGCTCACAGTGCCTCTCACTTCTTGTCAGAGGCACTGTGAGCTCAATGGACAGCTTGGAGCCTTGGACCAATGGTAAAGCACCATTGGCACAAGCTGTCCAATAAAAATCCTGCAGTGGAGGCACGCCTCTCACTGCAGTATCATAGAACTGGGCGTGTCTAAAAGACAAATACTCCCTTCCAGCCCAGCCCTCTTATCTACAAGAAAAAAAAATGTGTATAAGATTTACCCACAATCCCATGTGTAGCATTACCCCCAGTGGAGCTTCTGGATTTTTGGGTGGCGTGTTACCTCATGGCTCCTCCGAAATTCCTAGGGGTGAATGATGCGTATTGCATGTAGTAGAAGTAAAGGAATGTCCAGACAGGTGCTCTTTGCTGTGCTCTTTATTACCCAGCCGGGGAAAAACTGTAAAACTTGTGGTGAGGAAAGTAAAACTGAAGAAGAATGGAGAGTAGCAGATTCAGGCGAAATTATAGGAAACAGTCCTTCTCCCAAACGTAACACTTCTTTTCACCACTTTAGCCGGAGTGGGCTTAGCATACCCGGACAGGCCTCTCTCACTAACCTGGCAGCCAGAGTATCACTCTGGCTGCCTATCAATTATAGGATGAAGTCTCTGCTACAGACCCTCCTTGGTGAACTTAAACTTGGGAGAAAGTCTCCCCCACAGACCCTTCTCAATGGGCCTCAGAAGATACCTCTGCCACAGGTCCCCTCTGGGTTGGATTCTTGGAGATATGCCTCCTTAATTGAGTTATGTCTGGATCCAGGGCCGGATTAACAATGGGGCTGATGGAGCTGCAGCTCCAGGCCCCTTTCTCAAGATAGGCTCATTTGCCCAAAAAAAAAAAAAAAAAAAATTTGGGGGGTTGTAGCTCGATGACCAGAGGTCACAGAAACCCCACATTTGGGGGTAGGCATGGGAAGAGCTACCCCACAACTGGTTAAAATATGGGACCGCTATCATTTATGGTTCCAGAGATACGGGCCTGCTTGCACAGCCTGTCAGAAGCTACATTCAGAGCGGCCAATATAAATACATGCTGACACACTACAGCAGACTGATAGGATCACAGTGCTTATAATAATTATTTGTATATTACTCATGGTAATTAACCCCTTACCACCCAGGCCAATTCTGACACTTCTCTACTACATGTAAAAATCATCATTTGTTTTTTGCTAGGAAATTACTCTATGGTGGTCTTTGCACTTTTTATGTTGCAGGGTACAGAGCTGCACGATTCTGGCTAAAATGAGAATTGCAATTTTTTTTCTTAGAAGATAGATCACGATTCTCTCACGATTGTTGCGGCGTAACATCATCTTTCACATTAAAACAAAAAAAAAATAAAAAAAAATGGGCTAACTTCACTGTTTTGTTTTTATGGTTTTTATTATTCATTGAAGTGGGAAAATGCAGTGTGACATAAAATATTGCAGCAATAGCCATTGTATTCCCTAGAGTCTCTGCTAAAATATATATAATGTTTGGCAGTTCCAAGTAATTTTCTAGCAAATAATATTGCTTTCTAACTTAAGAAACAAGTGTTGGACTTTAAGTGGTTAAATTTAGTTATAATGTTAGTTGGTTACAATGTTTCATTTTGTTTACAAACTTCGCAGACTGCCCAGATATTTTCTTTTGACAGCTGAAAGTCTCTCCACTTGTTATATAAAAGAATCAGCAAACTCTGCATTGAAGATCGTCAGGGGGGTTGAATCGAGATCACGATTTTTTTAACGATTAATTGTGCAGCTCTAGCACGGTATTTGCGCAGCAATTTTTCAAACATGTTTTTTTGGAAAAAAATGTTTCATTCATTAAAAAAAACAGTTAGTTAGTTAAGTTAGCACAAGCGATGCTTTACATTTTTTTAGGTTACATGTTTAGAGTTACAGAGGAGGTCTAGTACTAGAATTGTTGTTCTCACTCTAACGATCGTGGCGTATGTAACCTGTGTGTATCTGGCTCTGATACTACCAGTGCCTACCCAGCCACTGACTAGTATCTCTCCCCAGCCTGTCCCCACACACCCTCTCACCTGCTGACCTGTGGATGGGGGAATCCCTCCTGCAGTGTTATTGTGTTCTGCCAGTGCGTACAACGATCAGTGTTGCTAACTTTAGCTGGCAGCACTGATTGTTTTAAGAAAAAAAAAACAGGCTGGTTGTACTCAAGTTGATTAATAGATTGACTTGTGTAAAACCAGCTAGCCCATACATAGATTGACTATGGCTGGTCTCTGCATAATTGGCGTAATTTCAATCCATGTATGACCCGCTTAACCACTACTCAGTCCCTAAATATCCTTCCACTCCTGTACATAGTGCTCACTGTCATACTCTCCACACTCCTCTCCTGTACATAGTGCCCACTGTCATACTCTCCACACTTCTCTCCTATACATAGTACCCACTGTCATACCCTACACACTCCTCTCCTGTACATAGTGCCCACTGTCATGCCCTCCACACTCCTCTCCTATACATAGCGCCCACTGTCATACCCTTCACACTCCTCTCCTATACATAGTGCCTGCTGTCATACACTTCTCTCCTGTACTTAGTGCCCACTGTCGCACCCTCCACACTCCTCTCCTGTACATACTGCTCACTGTCATACCCTCCACACTCCTCTCCTATACATAGAGCCCACTATCATACCGTTTACATTCCTCTCCTGTACATACTGCCCACTGTCATACCCTTCACACTCCTCTCCTGTACATAGTGCTTTTTTCCGTACCCTTTGTACTCCTCTGCTGTACATAGTGCCCACTGTTAGACCCTCCACATTCCTCTCCCTCACCTGCACATACTTCCCACTTATATACCATCCATACTCCTCCCCTATGTCGCTTACCCACAAAAACAGTTCTTTAAAATTGAATATCCTCAATGTTACCAGCTCTAGAATGGACACACTTTTGTTAGTTCAACTAAAGGAAATATCAGTTCTCATATTTGTTCTGCCCCATTATTAGTACTCATTTAATTTTGTGATTACTACTATGATGTATAGAGGAACATCGGGGATCTCAGCTACTCTAAATATAGCACTTATATAAAAAAGTGGCCCTGAAAATATTTTTTAAATGTTGGCAACTGTGCACTTAGGCACTGCCCAAGGGCCACCGTCCACCGGGTCAGTAGGGGGCCCCATGAGAGGCTCCTGGGATCCTGTGATAATAAAGCGGTAGTAAACTTTCCTGACATTACTACTTTTTAGAGGCCTTGGTTCACATCTCATAGACGCCGTACACCTGCGGCATGAAAAAAAGTCCCGGACCCTTTTTTTCAGGCGGCATTGGCGTTCGGCCATACAAAGCAATAGGAAGGATTTGTAAAAAAAAAGTTACACTATTCGCGGCAAAATACGCCGCGTACGCGGCGTTACTTGTCGCGGAGGTGTGAATGCAGCCTAAAAGGCCCCACCAAAATCCTCAGCACCAGGCCCATGATGTTCTTAATCTGGCCCTGTCTGGATCTCCTTCAACTTGCCACCCAGGTACCGACCGACAGGTGATCAATCCCTCTGTGTCCGGCTACCTTGATCCCCGGTGGTTTATCCAGGCCCTTTTGGACCGCCAGCCTCTCAATGGCGCTCCTCAGACCGACTCCCCACGAACAGCAGTACAGCTTTGGATCTTCAAGAATGGGAATCCAGTCACTCACTGGATCCCCGTCGCTGTTCAGATGCTCCGGGTCAGCATGGCCCCAGAACCAGGAACACCGTGTGGCATGCACGTCCTTAAAGCCGGGGCAGGCCATAACGCCAGTGTGGCACCTAAAGGTGGGTGCCACACTGGACGAAGAAGACCCAGAACCAATGGCGTCTGCCCCATAAATACCCCTCCCCAGCATGCACAGTGAGGACAAACCCCCCGTGATTGGCCGTTGGCAAGAGCACCCAAACCTTGACTCCACTGCTGCCACCTGCAGCACCGGGGCTGGAAGAACACCCCAGTACAGCAGAATGGACTCACAGCACAGCCCAGCTGAGACAGAGACCGCATTTTGCCACTAACAATCTGGATCAGAGTTTAACTACACTCTGAGCTACACATTAATTTATCTAGCACCAGTACTGCAAGGTACATAGGCGCTACAAACTCCCCCCACCTGAATAGACCTGTCCTCAGTGTCCCAAGAAAGGATATTCACTCCTGAATACCGGACCTGAATCTGCAGAGCAACAGAAAAAGGACAGTAGAAAGAAGAACAGAAAAATACAAACGTTTCTTTTTAAAACATTATTATATAAACATAGCCACAAGCCGTTAGTTTTTTGATCCAGGGTTTTGTGCCGATCGCCGTCAGGGATCAGGAAGGAATTTTTTTTCCCTGCCGCAGCACATTGGCCAGCTTGCCCAGGGTTTTTTTGCCTTCCTCTGGACCAAAAACCAAATCCCAATCCCTTGAGCTAGGATTCTCGAATCCTCTCTCACCCTACGCCCGCACCCGAGCCCTTGGTGACTGGCAGCAATGGTTAAGTTGCGTTACTCTCCAGAAACCATTTGGGGTCTGAGACAATTCGCTACTACATTGCCTGCCGCCACCACAATAGCTTTAAAATTAGATCAACTTTTGAGGTTCGATCATCGATCGATCATCAAATATTTCAATCATTCAACACAGCTCAAGCACATATCATGTGCTTTGCTTAACACTAGATCAGCAGTTAAACACCGATCAGAAATCCATGATTTCTTACTTCAATACGATCTAGACTGCCTCTTTATTACGGAAAGTTGGCTATCGGACGATTGCAACACCATTCTCGGAGAAATGGTGCCTGCAAACTATCGCATCTTAACGGAAAATAGAATAGGGCAAAGGGGAGGAGGACTGGCGGTGATTCATAAGTCGCATATTGCAATCATTAAACCGGTCCTCCAAAATCCTCTACCTTTTATGGAAACCCTTACGCTTCAACTTCAAGCTCACTCTCAGGAGACTGTTCATATTCTCCTCTGCTATAGGCCCCCTGGGCCAAAATCGCAGTTGATATCAGCATTAACGGAGTTCATTTCCACCTACACCCTTAGCGGTAAGCACCTTTTGCTGCTCGGGGATTTTAATTTGTGGGCTAACTCCTCACAGGATCCCATCGCGGATGCCTGCATCAACCACCTGGAAGGATTTGGACTTCAACAACTTATACACGGACCAACGCATGTTTCAGGTCACACACTCGACCTAATTTTCAGACAAAATCTGAAAATTAACATTGTGGGAAATGAACCTTTGCCATGGACAGACCACCATGCAATCAGCTTCATAATCCCCAGAACTCCATTAGTCAGGAAAGTACCCAAGCCGGTGACAATACACTGGGCTAGATCTCAGAGGAAGCTCCACTCGGAACTCTTCAGATCTACCCTGGGAAACCGAATTGGGGCTATTCCTCCTCAATTAGCAGCCTCAGATACTTTGGATGCCATTAATGCAGCTCTGCTACAGTCAGCCGACTTAGCAGCACCAAAGCGCAAACTCCGCAGCCGGGAAAAAAAGTCCAGCTGGTTCAATAACCAACTGTCGCTATTGAAGCAAGAGCGCAGGAGAGCGGAAGCCTCCTGGAAAAGAAGTCCGTCAGAAGACCATCTCAACATCTACAAAGCAGTAACTACGCGCTACCACAAGGAAATTTTCAAAGCCAAAAAATTTCACTTCTCCAGGGTGATTAACAGCGCAATGAATCGCCCTAGCGAACTCTTCAGGATGGTCACCCAGACCATGAATCCGGGATGTCTAGAAGTCCCCACTTCAGACACCCAAGAGTTCTGCAATGAACTATCGGATTTCTTCATCGACAAAATCGAGAAAATTCGGGTAAGTATTCGGCAAAACAATTCTCCACTCAGCCCCGTCTTCAATCAAAACAACGACCGAACGCCTCTACAATCAACTAAGTTCACTTTGGAACCCATCTCCATCGATACAACAAAAAATTTTATTGGCCTGCTGCGCGACAGCACAGCACCGAATGACATCATTCCCACCAAGCTACTGAAGGAATGTGCCGACATCCTGGCGCCTCCGATCACGCAGCTTATAAATCAGTCATTTAAGGAAGGCATAGTGCCTTCCCTGCTGAAAGAGGGCACAATTCTGCCGATCTTGAAAAAACCTAATTTGGATCCTATGGACCCAACTCACCGCCGTCCCATAACAGGTCTAAATGCTCTGTCCAAGATAATGGAGAAAGTGGTGGTAAATCAGCTGCAACAGCATCTGGACACCCAAAATCTACTCGATCCATTTCAATCCGGGTTCCGTCCCGGACACGGGACAGAAACGGCCTTACTGAAAATATGGGACGATGCGCTTGAGGCCGCAGACGAAGGAGAATCATGTCTCCTGGTTCTGCTGGACCTAAGCGCTGCTTTTGACACAGTAGACCACAAATTGCTACTGAGACGACTAACAGAAGTCGCCGGAGTCTCAGAAGATGCCTTACCATGGTTCTCCTCGTTTCTTGGAAACCGATCACAAACAGTGAAACTGGGATCCTTCACATCTGAAAAACGCACGGTGACATGTGGGGTCCCCCAAGGATCCCCCTTGTCTCCAGTGCTGTTTAATATCTATCTTCGTCCTCTCTTTGATATAATCAGTAGCCATGAACTACTTTATCACTCTTATGCAGACGACACGCAGTTGTATTTTCGCATCTGCCACAAAAAGGATCATCATCTAAGATTAGAGAAATGTCTCTCTTCAATAGAAAACTGGATGTCTAAGAGTTATCTCAAACTCAATAATGCTAAAACAGAACTCTTTATCTTTGATGCCAGGCGGAGGAAACCACCGACAACAAACTGGACACCATCTCCCATTCTGGGACAAATCATCGCACCTAGCTCCAAAGTCAAAAGTCTGGGAGTCACGTTTGACACCTTCATGACAATGGACGCACAAATAGGGTCCGTAGTCAGCGGGGCGCACCATTTGATGCGCCTACTACGCAGACTGATTCCATTTATTCCTAAAGAAGACGTAGCAGTCGTGGTGGGAACAATCGTGAATTCCAGACTGGACTATGCAAATGCCCTTTACCTCGGGCTACCCAAGTACCAAATCGCTCGTCTCCAAGTCGTACAGAATACGGCCGCCAGACTGGTGACTGGGAAAAAATCTTGGGAATCAATCTCACCTTCACTGAGATCCCTTCACTGGCTGCCAGTGAAGGACAGAATTGCATTCAAAGCACTCTGCCTGACACATAAGTGCATCCATGGGAAGGCTCCTAGATATCTATGCGACAAGATCAAACTGCACAATTGCAGTCGCATTTTGCGTTCCACCGACCAAAATCTGGTCAAGGTTCCTATAACCAAATACAAGTCCAAAGGAGAAAGAAGGTTTGCTTTCCAGGGCCCCAGGCTTTGGAATGCCTTACCAACCAGCATTCGGTTGGAGCAAAACCACCTGTCTTTCAGAAGGCAGATCAAAACCCTGCTTTTTTGAAAGGCATGAGACTTAATCAACAAGCGCCCAGAGGCGATTCAGTTCGCATGTGCCGCGCTATATAAATTTTTCATTCATTCATTCATTCATATATATATACAGTGATGCAGTGAGTGTACTATTTAAATCAGGCGCGCTCCCGCGCCGATTTAAATACGCATGCGCCGTCCGGGGAATTTCCCGGCGTGCATTGCTCCCACTGACGTCAATAGGACGTCAGTGGTTGTGACGTGAGCGGGACTTGCGACGCGCGTGTTCGTGAATCGGCGTACGCAAACGACGTAGAAAATTTCAAATTCGACGCGGGAACGACGGCCATACTTAACAATACTTACCCCTGCTTTTAGCAGGGGTAAGTATACGACGGGTACCGCGCTACGGAAACGACGTAAGAACACAGCGTCGGGTCCGCGTACGTTCGTGAATTTCGCGTATCTCGCTGATTTACATATTATTCAGTGTAAATCAGCGGGAACGCCCCCGGCGCCATTTTTAAATCCAAAAAAAGATCCGACAGTGTAACACAGTGTGACACTGTCGGATCTCAGCCCTATCTATGCGTAACTGGTTCTATGAATCAGGCGCATAGATAGGACCAGTAAAAATCAGAGATACGATGGTGTATCTGTAGATACACCGTCGTATCTCTTTGTGAATCTGGCCCATAGAATCAGTTACTCATAGATATGCCTAAGATCCGACAGGTGTAACTGTGTTACACCGGTGGATCTTAACTGCAATTTAAAAATGGCCGCGGGGGGCGTTCTCGTTGATTAATATGTAAATCAGCGAGATACGCCAATTCACGGACGTACGCGGGCCCGACGCAGTTTGTTACAACGTTTACGTAGCGGTTTTCCCGGCGTATACTTACCCCTGCTTCTATGAGGCGCAGCCAATGTTAAGTATAGCCATCGTTCCCACGTCAAATTTTTTTTTTTACGTCGTTTGCGTGCGCTCATTCTCAAACCCGATCATCGCAAGTCACGCTCACGCCGAAACCACTGACGTCCTAGCGAAGTCAGTGGGATCAATGCGTGCCGGGAAATTTCGTGGACGGCGCATGCGCATTTAAATCGGCGCAGGGACGCGCCTGATTTAAATAGTACACTCCCCCTAGCCGCGGAATTTGAATTCCGCTGGGGGATTTACGATCCGCCGCCGCAAGTTTGGAGGTAAGTGGTTTGTGAATTACCCACTTGCCTCTCAAACTTACGGCAGGGTATCTTAAATTCATTTGATGGGCACTGGTAAGCTGCATTTGATGAGCACCAGTAATCTGCTTTAGATGGGCACTAGTAATCGGCATTTGATGGGCACTGGTAAGCTGCATTTGGTGGGCACTGGTAAGCTGAATTTGGTTGGCACTGGCAAGCTGCATGTGGTGGGCACTGGTAGGTTGCATTTGGTGGACACTGCACTGGTGGGCTGCATTTGGTAGGCACTGCACTGGTAGGCTGCATTTGATGGGCACTGACAAGCTGCATTTGGTGGGCACTGCACAGGTAAGCTACATTAGATGGGCACTGGTAGACTGCATTTGGTGGGCAAAGATAATGCTGCATTTGGTGGGCATTGATATTTGAAGGGCACTGGTTGGTTGCATTTGGTAGGCACTTCACTGGTAGGCTACATTTGGTAGGTACTGCTCTGATAGGCTGCATTTGATGGGCACTGGTAGGCTACATTTGGTTGGCACAGATAATTCTGCATTTGGTGGGCACTGATATTTGATAGGCACTGGTAGGTTGAATTTGGTGGGCACTGCACTGGTAGGCTATATTTGGTAAGCTGCATTTGATGGGTACTGATAAGCTGCATTTGGTGGGCACTGCACTGGTAGCCTACATGTGATGGGCACTGGTAGGCTTTATTTGGCCGGCACAGAGAATGCTGCATTTGGTGGACAATAATAAGCTGCATATGGTGGGCACTGGTAGGCTGCATTTGATGGGCACTGATAAGCTGCGTTTGGTGGGCACTGCGCTGGTAGGTTGCATTTGGTGGGCACTGCACTGGTAGGCTACATTTGGTAGGTACTGCTCTGGTAGGCTGCATTTGATGGGCACTGCACTGGTATGCTGCATTTGGTTGGCACAGATAATGCTGCATTTGGTGGGCACTGATATTTGATGGGCACTGGTAGTTTGCATATGGTGAGCACTGCACTGGTAGACTGCATTTGATGGGCACTGGTGGACTGAATTTGATGGGCACTAATAAGCTGCATTTGGTGGGCACTGCACTGGTAGGTTGCATTTGGTGGGCACTGCACTGGTAGGCTACATTTGGTAGGTACTGCTCTGGTAGGCTGCATTTGATGGGCACTGCACTGGTATGCTGCATTTGGTTGGCACAGATAATGCTGCATTTGGTGGGCACTGATATTTGATGGGCACTGGTAGTTTGCATATGGTGAGCACTGCACTGGTAGACTGCATTTGATGGGCACTGGTGGACTGAATTTGATGGGCACTAATAAGCTGCATTTGGTGGGCACTGCGCTGGTAGGTTGCATTTGGTGGGCACTGCACTGGTAGGCTACATTTGGTAGGTACTGCTCTGGTAGGCTGCATTTGATGGGCACTGCACTGGTATGCGGCATTTGGTTGGCACAGATAATGCTGCATTAGGTGGGCACTGATATTTGATGGGCACTGGTAGGTTGCATATGGTGGGCACTGCACTGGTAAGCTACATTTGGTAGACACTGCACTGGTAGACTGCATTTGATGGGCACTGATAAGCTGCATTTGGTGGGCACTCCTCTGGTAGGTTGCATTTGGTAGGTACTGCTCTGGTAGGCTGCATTTGATGGGCACTGACAAGCTGCATTTGGTGGGCACTGCACAGGTAAGCTACATTAGATGGGCACTGGTAGACTGCATTTGGTGGGCAAAGATAATGCTGCATTTGGTGGGCATTGATATTTGAAGGGCACTGGTTGGTTGCATTTGGTAGGCACTTCACTGGTAGGCTACATTTGGTAGGTACTGCTCTGATAGGCTGCATTTGATGGGCACTGGTAGGCTACATTTGGTTGGCACAGATAATTCTGCATTTGGTGGGCACTGATATTTGATAGGCACTGGTAGGTTGAATTTGGTGGGCACTGCACTGGTAGGCTATATTTGGTAAGCTGCATTTGATGGGTACTGATAAGCTGCATTTGGTGGGCACTGCACTGGTAGCCTACATGTGATGGGCACTGGTAGGCTTTATTTGGCCGGCACAGAGAATGCTGCATTTGGTGGACAATAATAAGCTGCATATGGTGGGCACTGGTAGGCTGCATTTGATGGGCACTGATAAGCTGCGTTTGGTGGGCACTGCGCTGGTAGGTTGCATTTGGTGGGCACTGCACTGGTAGGCTACATTTGGTAGGTACTGCTCTGGTAGGCTGCATTTGATGGGCACTGCACTGGTATGCTGCATTTGGTTGGCACAGATAATGCTGCATTTGGTGGGCACTGATATTTGATGGGCACTGGTAGTTTGCATATGGTGAGCACTGCACTGGTAGACTGCATTTGATGGGCACTGGTGGACTGAATTTGATGGGCACTAATAAGCTGCATTTGGTGGGCACTGCACTGGTAGGTTGCATTTGGTGGGCACTGCACTGGTAGGCTACATTTGGTAGGTACTGCTCTGGTAGGCTGCATTTGATGGGCACTGCACTGGTATGCTGCATTTGGTTGGCACAGATAATGCTGCATTTGGTGGGCACTGATATTTGATGGGCACTGGTAGTTTGCATATGGTGAGCACTGCACTGGTAGACTGCATTTGATGGGCACTGGTGGACTGAATTTGATGGGCACTAATAAGCTGCATTTGGTGGGCACTGCACTGGTAGGTTGCATTTGGTGGGCACTGCACTGGTAGGCTACATTTGGTAGGTACTGCTCTGGTAGGCTGCATTTGATGGGCACTGCACTGGTATGCTGCATTTGGTTGGCACAGATAATGCTGCATTTGGTGGGCACTGATATTTGATGGGCACTGGTAGTTTGCATATGGTGAGCACTGCACTGGTAGACTGCATTTGATGGGCACTGGTGGACTGAATTTGATGGGCACTGATAAGCTGCATTTGGTGGGCACTCCTCTGGTAGGTTGCATTTGGTAGGTACTGCTCTGGTAGGCTGCATTTGATGGGCACTGACAAGCTGCATTTGGTGGGCACTGCACAGGTAAGCTACATTAGATGGGCACTGGTAGACTGCATTTGGTGGGCAAAGATAATGCTGCATTTGGTGGGCATTGATATTTGAAGGGCACTGGTTGGTTGCATTTGGTAGGCACTTCACTGGTAGGCTACATTTGGTAGGTACTGCTCTGATAGGCTGCATTTGATGGGCACTGGTAGGCTACATTTGGTTGGCACAGATAATTCTGCATTTGGTGGGCACTGATATTTGATAGGCACTGGTAGGTTGAATTTGGTGGGCACTGCACTGGTAGGCTATATTTGGTAAGCTGCATTTGATGGGTACTGATAAGCTGCATTTGGTGGGCACTGCACTGGTAGCCTACATGTGATGGGCACTGGTAGGCTTTATTTGGCCGGCACAGAGAATGCTGCATTTGGTGGACAATAATAAGCTGCATATGGTGGGCACTGGTAGGCTGCATTTGATGGGCACTGATAAGCTGCGTTTGGTGGGCACTGCGCTGGTAGGTTGCATTTGGTGGGCACTGCACTGGTAGGCTACATTTGGTAGGTACTGCTCTGGTAGGCTGCATTTGATGGGCACTGCACTGGTATGCTGCATTTGGTTGGCACAGATAATGCTGCATTTGGTGGGCACTGATATTTGATGGGCACTGGTAGTTTGCATATGGTGAGCACTGCACTGGTAGACTGCATTTGATGGGCACTGGTGGACTGAATTTGATGGGCACTAATAAGCTGCATTTGGTGGGCACTGCGCTGGTAGGTTGCATTTGGTGGGCACTGCACTGGTAGGCTACATTTGGTAGGTACTGCTCTGGTAGGCTGCATTTGATGGGCACTGCACTGGTATGCGGCATTTGGTTGGCACAGATAATGCTGCATTAGGTGGGCACTGATATTTGATGGGCACTGGTAGGTTGCATATGGTGGGCACTGCACTGGTAAGCTACATTTGGTAGACACTGCACTGGTAGACTGCATTTGATGGGCACTGATAAGCTGCATTTGGTGGGCACTCCTCTGGTAGGTTGCATTTGGTAGGTACTGCTCTGGTAGGCTGCATTTGATGGGCACTGACAAGCTGCATTTGGTGGGCACTGCACAGGTAAGCTACATTAGATGGGCACTGGTAGACTGCATTTGGTGGGCAAAGATAATGCTGCATTTGGTGGGCATTGATATTTGAAGGGCACTGGTTGGTTGCATTTGGTAGGCACTTCACTGGTAGGCTACATTTGGTAGGTACTGCTCTGATAGGCTGCATTTGATGGGCACTGGTAGGCTACATTTGGTTGGCACAGATAATTCTGCATTTGGTGGGCACTGATATTTGATAGGCACTGGTAGGTTGAATTTGGTGGGCACTGCACTGGTAGGCTATATTTGGTAAGCTGCATTTGATGGGTACTGATAAGCTGCATTTGGTGGGCACTGCACTGGTAGCCTACATGTGATGGGCACTGGTAGGCTTTATTTGGCCGGCACAGAGAATGCTGCATTTGGTGGACAATAATAAGCTGCATATGGTGGGCACTGGTAGGCTGCATTTGATGGGCACTGATAAGCTGCGTTTGGTGGGCACTGCGCTGGTAGGTTGCATTTGGTGGGCACTGCACTGGTAGGCTACATTTGGTAGGTACTGCTCTGGTAGGCTGCATTTGATGGGCACTGCACTGGTATGCTGCATTTGGTTGGCACAGATAATGCTGCATTTGGTGGGCACTGATATTTGATGGGCACTGGTAGTTTGCATATGGTGAGCACTGCACTGGTAGACTGCATTTGATGGGCACTGGTGGACTGAATTTGATGGGCACTAATAAGCTGCATTTGGTGGGCACTGCACTGGTAGGTTGCATTTGGTGGGCACTGCACTGGTAGGCTACATTTGGTAGGTACTGCTCTGGTAGGCTGCATTTGATGGGCACTGCACTGGTATGCTGCATTTGGTTGGCACAGATAATGCTGCATTTGGTGGGCACTGATATTTGATGGGCACTGGTAGTTTGCATATGGTGAGCACTGCACTGGTAGACTGCATTTGATGGGCACTGGTGGACTGAATTTGATGGGCACTAATAAGCTGCATTTGGTGGGCACTGCACTGGTAGGTTGCATTTGGTGGGCACTGCACTGGTAGGCTACATTTGGTAGGTACTGCTCTGGTAGGCTGCATTTGATGGGCACTGCACTGGTATGCTGCATTTGGTTGGCACAGATAATGCTGCATTTGGTGGGCACAGATATTTGATGGGCACTGGTAGTTTGCATATGGTGAGCACTGCACTGGTAGACTGCATTTGATGGGCACTGGTGGACTGAATTTGATGGGCACTGATAAGCTGCATTTGGTGGGCACTCCTCTGGTAGGTTGCATTTGGTAGGTACTGCTCTGGTAGGCTGCATTTGATGGGCACTGACAAGCTGCATTTGGTGGGCACTGCACAGGTAAGCTACATTAGATGGGCACTGGTAGACTGCATTTGGTGGGCAAAGATAATGCTGCATTTGGTGGGCATTGATATTTGAAGGGCACTGGTTGGTTGCATTTGGTAGGCACTTCACTGGTAGGCTACATTTGGTAGGTACTGCTCTGATAGGCTGCATTTGATGGGCACTGGTAGGCTACATTTGGTTGGCACAGATAATTCTGCATTTGGTGGGCACTGATATTTGATAGGCACTGGTAGGTTGAATTTGGTGGGCACTGCACTGGTAGGCTATATTTGGTAAGCTGCATTTGATGGGTACTGATAAGCTGCATTTGGTGGGCACTGCACTGGTAGCCTACATGTGATGGGCACTGGTAGGCTTTATTTGGCCGGCACAGAGAATGCTGCATTTGGTGGACAATAATAAGCTGCATATGGTGGGCACTGGTAGGCTGCATTTGATGGGCACTGATAAGCTGCGTTTGGTGGGCACTGCGCTGGTAGGTTGCATTTGGTGGGCACTGCACTGGTAGGCTACATTTGGTAGGTACTGCTCTGGTAGGCTGCATTTGATGGGCACTGCACTGGTATGCTGCATTTGGTTGGCACAGATAATGCTGCATTTGGTGGGCACTGATATTTGATGGGCACTGGTAGTTTGCATATGGTGAGCACTGCACTGGTAGACTGCATTTGATGGGCACTGGTGGACTGAATTTGATGGGCACTAATAAGCTGCATTTGGTGGGCACTGCACTGGTAGGTTGCATTTGGTGGGCACTGCACTGGTAGGCTACATTTGGTAGGTACTGCTCTGGTAGGCTGCATTTGATGGGCACTGCACTGGTATGCTGCATTTGGTTGGCACAGATAATGCTGCATTTGGTGGGCACTGATATTTGATGGGCACTGGTAGTTTGCATATGGTGAGCACTGCACTGGTAGACTGCATTTGATGGGCACTGGTGGACTGAATTTGATGGGCACTAATAAGCTGCATTTGGTGGGCACTGCGCTGGTAGGTTGCATTTGGTGGGCACTGCACTGGTAGGCTACATTTGGTAGGTACTGCTCTGGTAGGCTGCATTTGATGGGCACTGCACTGGTATGCGGCATTTGGTTGGCACAGATAATGCTGCATTAGGTGGGCACTGATATTTGATGGGCACTGGTAGGTTGCATATGGTGGGCACTGCACTGGTAAGCTACATTTGGTAGACACTGCACTGGTAGACTGCATTTGATGGGCACTGATAAGCTGCATTTGGTGGGCACTCCTCTGGTAGGTTGCATTTGGTAGGTACTGCTCTGGTAGGCTGCATTTGATGGGCACTGCACTGCTATGCTGCACTTGATGGGCACTGGTAGGTTGCACTTGGTAGGCACTGCACCGGTAGGCTGCATTTGGCGGGCACAGATAATGATGCATTTGGTGGACTCTGCACTGCATTATGACTACTTGATTATTATATACGGTACATCATGATCAATCCATTATCATCCATATTATGATGAAGTGATAGTTCATTATATTAGGATGTACCCATCATTGCCTGCACTATGATGCCCCCAATATTGGCCCCTATTGCTGCCACAGTTAATTATTTGTCAGTCTTTGGGAAAAACACCGGTTGTAAGTGAAAGGTAATTTTTAACAACATTTCACAATGGTCTGATCTATAAATATGGACTTGTTAAGGAAAGTAAATAAACTCGCCCGATATAAACTCTTCCCAGCACAGCGGCCATTCCAAACCGCTGATTGGTATTGACTCAAAAATAAACGGTAATTCATATTACAGAGCCTTGAAAAAGTATTCACCCCCCCTTAAAATTTTCCACATTTTGTCACGTTACAACCAAAAACGTCAATGTATTTTATTGGGATTTTCTGTGCTGGAGCAGTGATGGGGAACCTCGGCACCCCCAGAGGTTTTGGAACTACATTTCCCATGATGCTCATGTGCTCTGCAGTGTGGTTGACCTTCATGGGAAATGCCAAGGTTTGCCATCGCTGTGATAGACCAACACAAAGTGACACATAATTGTGAAGTGGAAGGAAAATTATAAATGGTTTTCAAATTTTTTTTACAAATAAATATGTGAAAAGTGTGTGTGTGTGTGTGTGTGGGGGGGGGGGGGCATTTGTATTCAGCCCCCCTTACTCTGATACCCCTAACTAAAATCTAGTGGAACCAATTGCCTTGAGAAGTCACCTAATTAGTAAACCAGGGTTTGACAAATTTTCTTGGAATCTAGGAGCCAGCTAAAAAAGTTAGGAGCCAGAAAACGCGCCCCGTCCCTACGAGCTTGCACGCAGAAGTGAACACATACGTGAGCAGCGCCCGCATATGTAAACGGTATTCAAACCACACATGTGAGGTATCGCCGCGATTGTTAGAGCGAGAGCAATAATTCTAGCTCTAGACCTCCTCTGTAACTCAAAACATGCAACCTGTAGAATTTTTTAAACGTCGCCTATGGAGATTTTAAAGGGTAAAAGTTTGTCGGCATTCCACGAGCGGACGCAATTTTAAAGCGTGACATGTTGGGTATGAATTTACTCGACGTAACATTATCTTTCACAATATAAAAACAATGGGGATAACTTTACTGTTGTCTTATTTTTTAATTAAAAAAAGTGTATTTTTTTCCCCAAAAAAGTGCGCTTGTAAGACCGCTGCGCAAATACGGCGTGACAGAAAGTATTGCAATGATCGCCATTTTATTCTCTAGGGTGTTAGGATAAAAAATATATATAATGTTTGGGGGTTCTAATTAGAGGAAAGGAGATGGCAGTGAAAACAGTGAAAAATTACACATTAGAACTGGTTTTACTTGTAATGCCAACGGCCACCACCAGATGGCACCAGGTCACAGAAGGAAGCTTGGGACTTCACAAGGCCGCAAAGCCGCGGCCTGAATTACCGGCCATCGCGGGCCCGCCGCGATCGCGTGGCGGGGGAGGTGGGGGCGCACGGAGACACAGGATCAATATATATATATATATATATATATATATATCCATACACATATACAACTCTGGTAACTCTATATTAGATATGATACAATTAGTATATTTCCCAAAAACATTCTTTCCAATCAATGCAAAATAATTATTAATGTGGATACATGAATCATTTTGATATGTGTTGCAGGTTAATTCACATTTTTATAATCACGATTTGATATCTTTCATAATGTTGATTAGCTTCTGTAAAACACTTCTATTCAAACTCATAATTCTCATATAATTCTTTCTTCTAACAAAGTTCTAACTTAACGGATGCGATGGTCATATATTTCCCTCGGTCCTAAGATGTCATTGATAATCTAAACATTACTTTTCATTTATTTCATGTCAATATATATATTCTTTTAATATCATGTATATTTTTAAGATATTTCTGAATTGATTCATATGATATGTCCATCTCATAGATAGAGGCATGTCTTTGTCCTTGGTGTGAGATGAACTGGGTTTTTCTGCCATTGTCTAAGACAGGGTTTCTCAACTCCAGTCCTCAAGGCGCCCCAACAGGTCATGTTTTCAGGTTTTCCCTCGGATGAAACGGCTGTGGTAATTACTAGGGCAGTGAAACTGATCAACTCACCTGTGAAAAATAATGGAAAGCCTGAAAACATGACCTGTTGGGGCACCTTGAGGACTGGAGTTGAGAAACACTGGTCTAAGAGACAGCTGAGACAATACTGCCTGTTTTCTTTTAGGCCTCGTACACACGACCGAACATGTCTGCTGAAACTGGTCCGCGGACCAGTTTCCGCGGACTTGTTCGGTCGTCTGTACGGCCGACCGGACAATTTTCCGGCGGATCGGACAGGTTTCCAGCGGACAAATGTTTCTTAGCATGCTAAGAAACATGTCCGCTGGAAGCCTGTCCGTCGGACATGTTCGGTCGTCTGTACGAGTCACCGGACATGTCCGCTCGGCCGAAAGCCCTCGCATGCGTCGAAGTGATTTGACGCATGCGTGGAAGCATTGACCTTCCAGGCTCGCACACGTCGCTGCGTCATCGTCGCGGCGACGGCGCGGCCACGTCACCGCGTTCGCTGTCCGCGGGAAATTTGGTCTGATGGTGTGTACAGCCATCAGACCAAAATCCACCAGCGGACATGTCTGATGAAAATGGTCCGCGGACCGTTTTCATCGGACATGTCCCGTCGTGTGTACGAGGCCTTAGGACAATCTTATTCTCTGATACAATGGGAGTTATTTACTTCCATGTGATAATAGCCCAGTTAGGTATCTGTGAAAACTTTCCCGATGGCAGGATAACTAACCAGCAATGATAGCACACCTTTTCTTGTTTATTCACCAAAGTTGGGACAACATTTCTTTGTTCTGTGACGAAAGTTTCCATTGTTCAGACTTTCACCCAAGCTTGTAAAAGTTATAGATAGCTAATTCAATTGTTAATGTCTTGGGTGCTGGGCAAATATGGGCTAAGGTGTGCTTAGCCTTCAATGGTTGAAATACTTCCATATCAATGTCTCATCTCAAATTTGAGGCCTAATGGACCTTTCATAGTTTTGTTGGTAAATATTAAATTATTGGTATTATTTCCGCAATAAAACTCATAACACCACCTACAAGCTATAGAAGAATTCTAATGCTGTATGACACTAGTAATAATTATATTTATAAATTATTATTACTAGTCAACAAACATTTGAATTCTTCTATAGCCTATGGGCCGAGCATTTGACCGGAAATGTACGATTGCAGCGTCATACAGTTTAGCTGCTTGTCGAATCTTCTTAGAACTTTCGACAGACACCATAAGCCTTCAATGACAGATTCGACGTTTGTATGTTTTTCGCTGTTTCGTCGAATCTTCGTCGTTCGTGTCGAATGGTCTACCCCAACACTGTCTCTATAATGTGGAATCTTTCCTCTCTATGTAGAATAATCTTGGACTAATAGAGTTAAGGTTAGGCACATTCGACCGCATGTTCCATAGACACAGATTGCTATTGTCAGCGTCATGTCGAATCTCTTATCTATATCGAGCTGTTGTAGCAACGAAAACGAAAATAAAGCATTTTTTTATTTCGGATCTTTCGGATTTTGGATTCTGAGCGTTCGTTTTCGTTTGTTAAAATGATAACGAAAATACCCGAAATTCGGACGAAAATGCATTCGGACGAAAACAAATGCACATGTCTAGACATCACTAGTTGTTAGACAAACACAAGAGAAAGGCTGTTACGGAGTTTAATCGTTAGCCAATTTGGAGGTGGGTGAGGAGTGGCGTGTGTGGAAAAACAAGTATGTTGGCATTGGGCAAAACATCAGACGATAGGTCAGGTTGAAGCGGAAGTCGTGGAGCAGACAGCAGGCAAGAGAATTATCAGGTCAGTAACAAAATAGGCACTATCAGGTCAGTAACAAAAAAAGTCAGTAACAAAATAGGACCTGGCAAGGATTCCGCAAGCACCATTGGATATCCTGGCAGGGATTCTGTCATCACCATTGGAAGTCCTGCCAGGGATTCTGTGGTTACCATTGAAAGTTTTGCCAGGGCTTGGGAGAGTAAGCATTCTGGAAAGAGGTTAGGCAGGGATTTTGAAAGCACCATAGGAAGTCCTGCCAGGGATTCAGCAAGCATCATAGGAATTCCTGCCAGGGATGCTGTGAGCAACAATAGCATCCTGACAGGTATTCTTAGGCCCCATACACACGAGAGGATTTATCCGCGAATACGGTCCAGCGGACCGTTTCCGCGGATAAATCCTCTCGAGGATTTCAGCGGATTTCTATGCGATGGAGTGTACTCACCATCGCATTGAAATCCACGCCGAAATCCTCTGGCAATGACGTGTCGCGCCGTCGCCGCGATTATGATGCGGCAACGTGCACGACACTGTCATATAAGGAATTCCACGCATGCGTCGAAACATTACGACGCATGCGGGGGATCCCTTCGGACGGATGGATCCGGTGAGTCTATACAGACCAGCGGATCCATCCGTTGGGATGGATTCCAGCAGATGGATTTGTTTAGCATGTCAGCAAATATTCGATCTGCTGGAATCCATCCCAGGGGAGAAATATCCGCGGAAACAGATCCGCTGGAGTGTACACACCATAGGATCTATCCGCTGAAACCCATTCGCTGGGATTTTTCAGCGGATGGATTCTATCGTGTGTACGGGGCCTTAAAGTAAGGGTTTAGGAAGTCCTGCCAGAGATACTACAAGAACCACTGTAAGTAATGGAAGAGGTTTTGGAAGTCCTGTCAGGAATTCTGTGAGCATCATTGGAAGTCCTGGAAGAGATTGTGGAAGTCCTGGCAGAGATGCTACAAGCACTATTGGAAACTGGCAGACATTCTAGAAGCTCTGGCAGAAGGTCCTAGGGGACCTGGTGGTCCTGGGAATCCTTGAAATGCAGAGGTGCAGTGTTTAGGAGTGTTTCATGGAAAAGTAGGGAAGGGCGCGGAAATGTTCTCCTAACAAAGACTCTACAAATCAGAATATGTAATATAGATCAGAAACATGTTAAAACTTGCAGGTTGCGTGAGATTATGATATTCATAGAACCGCCCAGTGATTGTTCTGTCCCCGCTACACTTTTCCCTGTGTGTAGCCCAACATACATCTAAACCGTCTAATTCGACAGATTCGACGTTTGTATGTTTTTCGCTGTTTCGTCGAATCTTCGTCGTTCGTGTCGAATGGTCTACCCCAACACTGTCTCTATAATGTGGAATCTTTCCTCTCTATGTAGAATAATCTTGGACTAATAGAGTTAAGGTTAGGCACATTCGACCGCATGTTCCATAGACACAGATTGCTATTGTCAGCGTCATGTCGAATCTCTTATCTATATCGAGCTGTTGTAGCAACGAAAACGAAAATAAAGCATTTTTTTATTTCGGATCTTTCGGATTTTGGATTCTGAGGCCCCATACTCACGAGCAAACATGTCTGCTGAAACTGGCCCGCAGGCCAGTTTCAGCAGACATGTTTGGTCGTGTGTGGGCGCGAGCGGGCCGAATTCCAGCAAACATTTGCCCGCCGGGCCTTTTCCCAGCAGACAAATATTCCTGGACTTGTTTTAAAACAGTCCGCTGGAATTCTGCCCGCTCGGACATGTACGGTCGTCAGTACAGACCTACCGTACATGTCCAGGCGCCCGCCGTCCCTCGCATGCGTCGAATGACTTCGACGCATGCGTGGAAGCATTTTAAAGGCGGGCCGCCCACGTCGCCGCGTCATTGTCGCGGCGACACCACGTCATCGACGCGGCGACACCGCGGACACGCCCCGCGTATTGTTTACGCGCGGACTTCTGTACGATGGTGTGTACAACCATCGTACAGAAGCCCTCTGGCAGACATGTATGGTGGAAACGGTCCGACGGACCGCTTTCACCATACATGTTTGGTCGTGAGTACCCGGCCTGAGCGTTCGTTTTCGTTTGTTAAAATGATAACGAAAATACCCGAAATTCGGACGAAAATGCATTCGGACGAAAACAAATGCACATGTCTAGACATCACTAGTTGTTAGACAAACACAAGAGAAAGGCTGTTACGGAGTCTAATCGTTAGCCAATTTGGAGGTGGGTGAGGAGTGGCGTGTGTGGAAAAACAAGTATGTTGGCATTGGGCAAAACATCAGACGATAGGTCAGGTTGAAGCGGAAGTCGTGGAGCAGACAGCAGGCAAGAGAATTATCAGGTCAGTAACAAAATAGGCACTATCAGGTCAGTAACAAAAAAAGTCAGTAACAAAATAGGACCTGGCAAGGATTCCGCAAGCACCATTGGATATCCTGGCAGGGATTCTGTCATCACCATTGGAAGTCCTGCCAGGGATTCTGTGGTTACCATTGAAAGTTTTGCCAGGGCTTGGGAGAGTAAGCATTCTGGAAAGAGGTTAGGCAGGGATTTTGAAAGCACCATAGGAAGTCCTGCCAGGGATTCAGCAAGCATCATAGGAATTCCTGCCAGGGATGCTGTGAGCAACAATAGCATCCTGACAGGTATTCTTAGGCCCCATACACACGAGAGGATTTATCCGCGAATACGGTCCAGCGGACCGTTTCCGCGGATAAATCCTCTCGAGGATTTCAGCGGATTTCTATGCGATGGAGTGTACTCACCATCGCATTGAAATCCACGCCGAAATCCTCTGGCAATGACGTGTCGCGCCGTCGCCGCGATTATGATGCGGCAACGTGCACGACACTGTCATATAAGGAATTCCACGCATGCGTCGAAACATTACGACGCATGCGGGGGATCCCTTCGGACGGATGGATCCGGTGAGTCTATACAGACCAGCGGATCCATCCGTTGGGATGGATTCCAGCAGATAGATTTGTTTAGCATGTCAGCAAATATTCGATCTGCTGGAATCCATCCCAGGGGAGAAATATCCGCGGAAACAGATCCGCTGGAGTGTACACACCATAGGATCTATCCGCTGAAACCCATTCGCTGGGATTTTTCAGCGGATGGATTCTATCGTGTGTACGGGGCCTTAAAGTAAGGGTTTAGGAAGTCCTGCCAGAGATACTACAAGAACCACTGTAAGTAATGGAAGAGGTTTTGGAAGTCCTGTCAGGAATTCTGTGAGCATCATTGGAAGTCCTGGAAGAGATTGTGGAAGTCCTGGCAGAGATGCTACAAGCACTATTGGAAACTGGCAGACATTCTAGAAGCTCTGGCAGAAGGTCCTAGGGGACCTGGTGGTCCTGGGAATCCTTGAAATGCAGAGGTGCAGTGTTTAGGAGTGTTTCATGGAAAAGTAGGGAAGGGCGCGGAAATGTTCTCCTAACAAAGACTCTACAAATCAGAATATGTAATATAGATCAGAAACATGTTAAAACTTGCAGGTTGCGTGAGATTATGATATTCATAGAACCGCCCAGTGATTGTTCTGTCCCCGCTACACTTTTCCCTGTGTGTAGCCCAACATACATCTAAACCGTCTAATTCCGCAATAAGCCAGACTGAGTGGGCCAGATTCACGTAGATCAGCGGATCTATAGATCCGCTCGATCTACGTGATTTAAGATCCGCTCCCGCAAGTTTGAGAGGCAAGTGGCTAATTCACAAACCACTTACCTCCAAACTTGCGACGGCGGATCCTAAATCCCCTGGCGGAATTCAAATTCCGTGGCTAGGGGGAGTGTACTATTTAAATCAGGCGCGTTCCCGCGCCGATTTAAATGCGCATGCGCCGTTCGGGGAATTTCCCGGCGTGCATTGCTCCCACTGACGTCATTAGGACGTCAGTGGTTTCGACGTGAGCGTGACTTGCGACGCGCGTGTTTGTGAATCGGCGTACGCAAACTACGTTAGAAAATTCAAATTCAACACGGGAACGCCGGCTATACTTAACATTGGCTGCGCCTGATAAAAGCAGGGGTAAGTATACGACGGGAAAGCCGCTACGGAAACGTCGTAAGAAGACTGCGTCGGGTCCGCGTACGTTCGTGAATTTGCGTATCTCGCTGATTTACATATTATTCAACGTAAATCAGCGGGAACGCCCCCGGCGCCATTTTCAAATTGAAAATAAGATCCGACAGTGTAACACAGTGTAACACTGTCGGTTCTTAGCCATATCTATGCGTAACTGATTCTATGAATCAGACGCATAGATAGGACCAGTGTAAGTCAGAGATACGACGGTGTATCTGTAGATCGTATACCGTCGTATCTCTTTGTGAATCTGGCCCCGTGTCTCCACGTTTTTGGAGATATTTACTATAATCACGGGCGCTGCTGTAGCGCCGTAGACAGAGGCGCAGGCGCACTGTAGTGTGCCGTTCCTCATTGAGGCTGTGCCATTACTGCCGGCTCCTGCGTGAATGCGCGGGAGTGACGTCATCGCGACTCTGGCCAATCAGAGCCCTGGAGCCGCGTTACACGGAAGTAACCATGCATACTAGCTCATAATGCCTTTGTCTTGCAGGTGGTGTTTTTTTTCCCTGGGTTTATTTCCTCTTTAACAAAACAGGTTTGGTAAAACTATTGAAAAAAAACAAATACAGATACATATAACCAATATAAAATTATACAGAAATACAATGAATGAGCTAGGCTGTAGATGGCGACACATCATTCTCTCCAGCGATGCTGCGCTTAGGGGATGCAAACGGATGCAGGTTTTAGTCCAACATGTGCTCTGATAGCTGGTTCCTTCTTTCAGTCTCTAAAAATGGAATCTGAACTCCCATGATGCATCTGCTTCCTTTTCTTGGACTAAAGAATGATGGGGAGTTTTATTAAAGGTAAACAGTTTTCTAGCTTCTGCAAAAAATGTACATTTACCACCGGCTCCATCTTGTGGTCAAATCCAAAGACAAACAACTAATAAATATCCTGCTGAAGGCAGAACAGTGATTACCTACATTTTGATAATTATTTCAATTTTCGTTCATTCCCCAGGGCCAACTTGGGAAAATGTTGCAATGCTTCATACTCAATGATCATGACGCAGGAGAATACTGTGATCGGACAAACAATTAACTTTGATGCAGAAACTAAAATAAAACAAAACATCACCAAGAGCCTGTACAGTCTGTTCCCGAAGGTGAGTGCTGGCCAAGGAACTGGGGATTTATCCCATTTTTAGAAAAACCTATTTCAGGATATCGGGGTCAGCCACGTATAATGCAGAGAAATGTAACATATGAAGGAAATGTTTGCCTTTCCACTCCAGAAAAAGATATCTAGATGTTAGTTAAAGCGGAGTTCCAGGATTTGTATGTTTATTAAAAGTCAGTAGCTACAAAAAGTGTAGCTGCTGACTTTTAATAAACAAACACTTACCTGATCCACATTCCAGCGATGCAGCCACCCAAAGCGTCGCTCCTCTCCCCCTCCTCCACCATTGCCACTCGGGGCACCCGGTCGTGAGGATTCTTGCCACGT
Organism: Rana temporaria; assembly: GCF_905171775.1. Lineage (NCBI taxonomy): Eukaryota > Metazoa > Chordata > Amphibia > Anura > Ranidae > Rana > Rana temporaria. The sequence goes on along the minus strand of NC_053491.1, from coordinate 472,132,748 downwards.
GATCAGCTGTGACCAATCACAGCTGATCATTGCTTGAACCAGGAAGTGCCGGTAAATGGCATTTCTCGGTTCGCGCTGACAGGGAGAGCCGATCATGGCTCTCCCTGTCAGAGGGGGGGGGGGGGGTCTGTGTTGATAATCAGCACATTGATTATCAGCACAGCCCCCTCAAATGTACAAATCGCCTGCAAGCCAGTGCCCAGCAGTACCCCAATAATAAACTCTGCAAGTGCTCGTCACAGTGCCAATCCCTGCTTACCACAGTGCCTATCCCTGCCCACCACAGTGCCAACCACTGCCCACCACAGTGCCAATCACTGCCCAGCAGTAACACCTATCAGTACCTCATCAGTGCTGCCCATCACTGCCGCCTGTCATTGCCAATCAGTATCGCCTGTCAGTGCCACCTGTCAGTGCCCATCATAGCCACCTGCCAGTGCCCATCAGTGCTGCCTGCCAGTGCCCATCAGTGCCGCCTGTCAGTGCCCATCAGTCCTGCCTGTCAGTGCCCATCAGTGCCGCCTGTCAGTGCCCATCAGGACTGTCTATCAGTGTCCATCAATTCTACATATCAGTGCCTTCTCATCAGTGCCCATCAGTGCCGCCTCATCTGTCCCCGTCAGTGAAGGGGAAAACAACATTTTATGACAGAAACTAAAAAAAAAAAAATATCCAAAATTTTGGTATTTTTTTGTTTGTTTAGCAAAAATAAAAACCACGGAGGTGATCAAATACCACCAAAAGAAATCTCTATTTGTGGGAAGAAAATGATAAAGCTTTAGTTCAATCAAACACAGCGTTGCATGACCGCACAATTGTCATTCAAATTGTGACAGCGCTGAAAGCTGAAAATTGTCCTGGGCAGGAAAGGGCGTAAGTGCCCGCTGTTGAAGTGGTTAACCACTTAAGGACCGCCTCATGTACATATACGTCAGAAGAATGGCACAGGCAGGCACATCAACGTATATATACGTGCCCTGCTTGACGTGGGTGGGGGGTCCGATCGGGACCCCCCCCCGGTACATGCGGCGGTCCCCGTGGCTTCAGGAGCGATCCGGGACGACGGCGCGGCTATTTGTTTATAGCCGCTCCGTCGCGATCGCTCCCCGGAGCTGAAGAACGGGGAGAGCCGTGTGTAAACACGGCTTCCCCGTGCTTCACTGTGTCGGCGCATCGATCGTGTCATTCCCTTTATAGGGAAGACACGATCGATGACGTCATTCCTACAGCCACACCCCCCTACACTAGTAAACACATACACAGTGATCCCTAAATGTTACAGCGCCCCCTGTGTTTAACTCCCAAACTGCAACTGTCATTTTCACAATAAAGAATGCAATTTAAATGCATTTTTTGCTGTGAAAATGACAATTGTCCCAAAAATGTGTCAAAATTGTCCGAAGTGTCCGCCATATTGTCGCAGTCACGAAAAAAATCGCTGATCGCCGCCATTAGTAGTAAAAAAATAAAAATAAATAAAAATGCAAAAAAACTATCCCCTATTTTGTAAACACTATAAATTTTGCGCAAACCAACCGATAAACGATTATTGCAATTTTTTTTACCAAAAATAGGTAGAAGAATACGTATCGGCCTAAACTGAGGAAAAAAAATGTTATATATGTTTTTGGGGGATATTTATTATAGCAAAAAGTTAAAAATATTGATTTTTTTTCAAAATTGTCGCTCTATTTTTGTTTATAGCGCAAAAAATAAAAACCGCAGAGGTGATCAAATACCACCAAAAGAAAGCTCTATTTGTGGGGAAAAAAAGACGCCAATTTTTTTGGGAGCCACGTCGCACGACCGCGCAATTGTCTGTTAAAGCGACGCAGTCCCGAACTGTAAAAACCCCTTGGGTCTTTAGGCAGCATTTTGGTCCGGGGCTTAAGTGGTTAAAGGGGTAAAACCCCCACATTGTACAAATTCCCTTTAACTTCCTGTTGCATCTCTGGGACAGGCAATGACGAGAAATCTCCCTAATGTATTTTTGTATTCAAAAACTTGTGGCACAAAGATCAATCAGTGTTCACACCTGCAGGGAGTAATATCACTGCAACCTACTGCAAATGAACTGGCACAAATCCAGGGTCTAAAACAAAGTTCTTCAAATTATGACCTGCAGGCCAAATTCGGCCTACTGAAAGATTTTACCTGGCCCACTGATGGGGCTAGTGGCCTCACAATGGTCTTACACAGGTCTTCAGGTCAGCCTATGGTCATACCTCCCAACTTTTCAACTTCAGAATGAGGGACAAATGGGCATACCCCCCAAACGAAGTTGTTGAGCGGGGGGGGGGGGGGGCCGGGGATCAAAGTTGTTTTGTTGAGTTGTTGAGCGGGGGGGGGTCCGGGGATGAAAGTTGTTGAGCGAATCGCGCTAATCGCGGGAGGGGGGACCGCGAATTCACCGGACAATAGCGCTGATCGTGGGACCGCTGGATTTAGCACGAATCACGGGACTTTCCAAGGAATTCAGGGACGGTTGGGAGGTATGCTATGGTCTCCATTTCTCCCTAATAGCTACAAATCCATTCTTCAGTCTCCAGTTCAGGCCCCCCCGATTGTGCTGTCATTGTACCATCATTGGTTTCTAGGACTGCCAGCATCCTAACAACCAATCAAATGCTTTGTCGTGGACATGCAATAATGTCTGGCAGCTTACCTTCTCCTCCATGTGTCCATTAGAGTTCTGGCTGCCTTTTATCATCTCTCCTCCCTGTATGGCCCCACCCCAGGAACTCTATATCAACTAGTGCACTGCAGGTCTGCTTTGCTGTTCAACTTTGTTTGTTAGCTTGTGTTCCTCTTTTCCATATGCTACGTTAACCTTTCTGTGTACCGATTTTGGCTCGTCTCTGACTACTCCTGTTTGCCTGTTACCCTGACCTTTGACCTGTCCCTTGGTTACCCTCGTCTGCCTGTTGCCCCGGCCTCGGCTTACCCATCACTATCCCTTGTGTCCTGAGTGGCTGCTTCCCCTTTCTCCCTATGGAGCGTGACCTGGGGGACTCCAGGGGCCGTGACCTGGGTTCAGTTGCAGCGAAGGCCATCCTCACCACTAGAGGCTCTGGTTTAACACCTGCTGGACCTTAGACTCCGCGCCCTGGGGAATCTTGGGCTCACGCTTCCTGTCCATCCGCAGCAGTCCGCTATTGGGTTCACTACCTTGCGGTGCACCCCTGACTCCAACGGGGGGCATTTGTCACCTGGCCATAGGTGACCTGACATGCTTTCCCTAGCTTTCGAAGGAGAATGGAACTTTCTCTTTTCAGACCTGCCCTGCCTTCTTATGCTGCTACAGCCATTCTTCCACCAGGCTCTCCAGACTCCCAAAAGTTCTGTAAGTCTAATGCCGCGTACACACGATCAGACATTCCGACAACAAAACCGTGGATAGATTTCCGACGGATGTTGGCTGAAACTTGTCTTGCATATACACGGTCGCACAAATGTTGTTGGAAATTGCGAAAGTCAAGAACGCGGTCACGTACAGCACGTATGACAGCACAATAAAACAGAAGTTCCATACCAAGTGTGCCACCCTTTGGGCTCCTTCTGCTAATCTCGTGTTAGTAGAAGTATGGTGAGAGACGATTCACGTTTTTTCAGCTTTGTGCTTTTCAGTCCGTTACAGCGTGATGAATGTGCTATATACATTACGAACGCTATTTTTACCAGACCGAGAGCTTCCGGCTCGTACTTGATTCAGAGCTTGCGTGGAATTTTGTGCGTCGGTATTGTCTACACACGCTCGAAATTTATGAGAACGGATTTTGTTGTCGGAAAAATTGAGAACCAGCTCTCAAATTTTTGTTGACGGAAATTCCGACAGAAAATGTCCGATGGGGCCTACACACGGTCGGCATTTCTGACCAAAAGCTCCCATCGAACATTTGTTGTTGGAAATTCTGAGCGTGTGTACGCGGCATAAGGGTGAACTCTGATGGGGACTCTCTTCTAAGGGGGTCTCTTATGGGGACTTCAATGTAAATTGGGACTCCGATGGGAAACCTGATGTAAGGGCAATCTGATGGGAACCTTGATGTAAGGGGGATCCGATCAGTGCCATCTTAAGAGCATTATAGGCCCCCGGGCAATACAGTGCACTGGGGCCCTGTCTACACAATCACGCACGAGAATTTACTGACAAAAATTATGAAATTTACTGGCAGAACCACATTTTTTTACCGGCACTGCAAAAAAAGTACCTAAAATTACAGTTTTACAAATGTCTTCATTGACATTGAAGGTTAGGTTACTATAACCCAGCCTGCTCAGAGTTTCCTCTTACATCAGAGTCTGCAGGATTCCCCCTTACAGTGAAAGGGAACTCTTATGTAAAGGGGAACGCTGCAGATCATGATGTAATGGGGAACTCTGATGTGGAGGGGGGCTCTGGTGACCAGAGACCACCTTATATCAGAGTCCACTGCTTTCTCTTTACATCAGAGTTCCCACTTACATCAGGGTCCTAAGACTGATTTCCCCCTTGCACTGTAAGGGGGAATCCTGCAGACTCTGATGTAAAGGGGAACACCAGGAACTCTGATGTGTGGGGCACTCTGGTGACCAGAGACCACCTTCCGTAGAGTAAATACACTAAGGTAAAGGGGGGGTCACTAATATTTTTGTATTCACTCCCCCCTTACATCAGCAACCACCTGCCCCTTAGACTGGCCTGGCGGTGCTATCACTGACCTCCTCTAAGTTGCACCATGCAAGGCTCAGTCAGATGACTCCAGCTTGGCTGCTCTGGTTTTATCCTACAGTCTCCTCGTGTCTGACTTCTCCCATGACCCCCATCCTGGCGACGCTCCCACTCTTGACTCCTCTCCAGACTCTCCCTCAGAGACTGTAGACACGATACAGTTCTACAGTTCTGACCTGCCGCTCTCCACCATTTTTTACTGGGGTCACTGGGCAGCCGATGGGGGGGCCCCCCAGGCAAGGGGGGCCCCGGGCAACTGCCCAGCGTGCCCAATGGAAAAGACAGCCCTGGATCCGATTGGAACCTTGATGTAAGGGGGGACTCTGATGTAAAGGGGATTTTTAAGGGGACTCTGATGTAATAGGGAACCTGATGGGGACTCTGATGGGAACCCTGATGTAAGGGGGATGTGAACTTCTACTGAAAAGTTTGCAGAACCCTGGTCTAATATAAGCATCTTTTCCATGTTTATTCATCCTTTTCGCAGAAGTCCCCCTTCCAAAAGCCAATCAGAACCTGTGCAGTGGTCGGCAACGGTGGAATCTTAAACAACAGCTCTTGTGGTGCCCAAATTGACGGGGCTGACTTTGTGTTCAGGTGAGAGTAAAGGTAACGGTGGAAGAACAGCCTATGAAATGGGATAATTGGTCCATTGCTCTGCCATGTTTGCCATTCTCAGCCTTTACGTCTTCCATCCCTTCTCTCTAGGCTGAATTTTCCTCCACTGAACTGGACGGATGACGTTGGGGCAAAGACTGATCTGGTCACCTCAAACCCAAGCATCCTAATAAATAGGTATGTGCTGCAATTTTCTTTATATGAAATAGAAATACACATAAATGATGGATATTTATTGATCTGTATTATTATGCGCGTGAGGCCTTGAAATGGCAAAAAAAATGATGGTACCCAAAATTATCAATAGGCTACATTCTAATCGCCTTTACAGCTCATCAGTTGAGAACAGGGTTTGACAAATTTGCTTGGAATCTAGGAGCCAGCTAAAAAAGTTAGGAGACAGAAAACGCACCCCGTCCCGACGAGCTTGCGCGCAGAAGCGAACACATACGTGAGCAGCGCCCGCATATGTAAACGGTGTTCAAACCACACATGTGAGGCATCGCTGCGATTGGTAGAGCGAGAGCAATAATTCTAGCCCTAGACCTCCTCTGTAACTCAAAACATGCACGTCGCCTATGAAGATTTTAAAGGGTAAAAGTTTGTCGGCATTCCACGAGCGGACGCAATTTTGAAGCGTGACATGTTGGGTATCAATTTACTCGGCGTAACATTATCTTTCACAATATAAAAAAATAGGCTAACTTTACTGTTGTCTTATTTTTTTATTAAAAAAAGTGATTTTTTTCCCAAAAAAGTGCGCTTGTAAGACCGCTGCGCAAATACGGTGTGACAAAAAGTATTGCAATGACCGCCATTTTATTCTCTAGGGTGTTAGAAAAATATATATATAATGTTTGGGGGTTCTAAGTAATTTTCTAGCAAAAAAAAAAAAAACAGTTTTAAACTTGTAAACACAGAGGGCTGGATTCAGATACATCGGCGTATCTGTCCGCCCGACGTAACGTATCTGAGATACCTTACGCCGCTCTAACTTTGGGCGCGAGTTCTTTATTCACAAAGAACTTGCGCCCTTAGTTACGGCGGCGTAACGTATCTGTTGCGGCGTAAGGCCGCGGAATTCAAGTGTGGAAGGGGGGGGGGGGCGTGTTTTATGTTAATGTTTGTTGACCTGACGCATGCGCCGTCCGTGTACATATCCCAGTGTGCATTGCTCTAAATGACGTCATTGGTTTCGACGTGAACGTAAATTACGTCCATCCGTATTCGCGAACGACTTGCGCAAACGTCGTAAAATTTCAAAACTCGGCGCGGGAACGACGGCCATACTTAACATTAGCTACCCCTCATATAGCAGGGGTAACTATACGCCAGAAAAAGCCGAACGCAAACGACGTAAAAAAAAAGCGCCAGGCGGTCGTTCGTTTCTGAATCGGTGTAACTCCTCATTTGCATATTCCTCGCGTAATAATACGGAAGCGCCACCTAGCGGCCGGTCTGGAATTGCAGCCTAAGATCCGACGGTGTAAGTCACTTACACCTGTCGGATCTTAGGGAGGTCTATGGGTAACTTGATTCTCTGAAGCAGGCACATAGATACGACCGGCCGGACTCAGAGATACGACGGCGTATCAGGAGATACGCCGTCGTATCTCTTTTCTGAATCCAGCCCAGTGTTTGAAAAACAGACTCGGTCCTTAAGTGGTTAATGAGTTCCTATGATCAACAGCGCCATCTAGTGGCCAAAATACAGCATAACTTTCTGGAATACCTCAATGAAAAAACATACCACATTTTGGCCTCTAGACAGAACCGACGATAACAAGCTTTACTCTGTTAGAGACATAACCGTAAAAAATGTGCAAATGTGCTTGACATTCATCCAACTAATATTTTATAAATAGACCACTTACTGCAAACCGCCACCATTGTACGTTGGTACTTTGACGTAGAATACCAGGGTTATGGTAGCAGATAGCTGCCATAACCCCATTTTTTTTCTTCAGCGATGGGCGGTCCTCTTTCGGATGAAAGTGGTCTCCGCAGCGGATTCGCTGTGAGATCACTTTCATCGGAGGTGACCCTCCGGTCATCTCCGCCGCTTACCAGAGCCGTCATTAGCGGCGGAGGCGAGACTATCAGATCCCCCTCAGTAGCATGGAGCCGAGTGAGGGAAAGATGGCCCCCCCACTCGGCTCCATAACATTGGATGACGGAAGTGACGTTGAGTGGTCACTTACGCCCAGTGGTCTTAAAGGGGGAATTTATTTTATTTTATTGCATTTATGTTTAACCACTTCAATACCGGGCCTATTCTGGCACTTCTCTCCTTCATGTAAAAATCATAATTTTTTTGCTAGAAAATTAGTCAGAACCCCCAAACATTATATATGTTTTTTTTAGCAGACACCCTAGGGAATAAAATGGCGGTCATTGCAACTTTTTATCTCGCACGATATTTGCGCAATAATTTTTCAAACGCTTTTTTGGGGGAAAACAAAAAACGGTTTCATGAATTAGAAGATAACAAAACAGTAAAGTTAGCCCAATTTTTTTTGTATAATGTGAAAGACGAAGTTACGCCGAGTAAATAGATACCTAACATGTCACACTTTAAAATTACGCACACTCATGGAATGGCGCCAAACTTCAATACTTAAAAATCTCCATAGGCGACAGAGGAGGTCTAGTGCGAGAATTGTTGCACGCGCTCTAACTGCGTTTACATATGTGGGCGGGACTTACATGCGTGTTTGCTTCTGAGCGTAAGCTCCCGGGGACAGGGGCTTTTTACTTTTTTTTTTTACTTAATTTTTATTTGTTTACACTTTTTTTTTTTTTATGTTGATCACTTTTATGCCTATTACAAGGAATGTAAACATCCCTTGTAATGGGAATATATTGTGACAGGTCCTCTTTATAAAGAGAGGCAGGGTCAATAAGACCCCACATCTCTCCTCCAGGCTGGAAAGCATGAGATCGGGAAAAAAAAATCACGATCTCATGCGGACAGCCGTGATTGCGGCTTTGTTTACTTCCGGGTACCTGGGTGTGACGTCACAACGTCGCGCCCGGGCCTCCGACAGTCACAGAGATGACTGGTGACCATCTGGTCACCGGTAATCTCTATCGTCGTGAGCCGGCGCCGGCCGATTAGTTCTCCGGGCCCCCCGATGGCACGGGAGAGCCCGGAGAAGCATTGGATGGCGGCAGGAGGGGGGGACGTCCCCTTCCTGCTGCCTATAAGAACGATCAAGCGGGGGAACTGCCACTATGATCGTTCTTATGGTGCGCAGAATCGCCGCCTGCCAACAATGATATCTGAATGATGCCAGTAGCTGCACCCATCATTCGGATATCATATGACGTCCTTGGTGTTGAAGTGGTTAAATGTGATATCTGAGGTCTTTTTGACCCCAGATGTCACATTAAAGAGGTCCTGTCATGCTTTTTTCTATTACAAGGGATGTTTACAGTCTGTCCATTTATATATATATATATATATATATATATAATATATATATATATATTATATATATATATATATATATATATATATATATATATATATATATATATATAAGAAGGCCAGTATGGTGGCCTGAGTTTATGGGAGGAGCCTGGAGGGTATTTAAGCAGCCCACTCACACATGCTCTTTGTCGGTTCAGTGTGCGGTACTACACGTCACTGGGCCGACTCTTCCCAGCTCACCTCATGTCCGTGAGTCTGAGCATTCAATCGCATTCGACACCCTCCCGCCCTCCCCTTTTTCAGGGCACTTCTCAGCATATCCTTCTTCAATTAACTACCCATTACTTACCTTGGGTATGCCCCCTTTTCTTGGCATACTGACCAGACCACCAAGGCACACTTCAGGTCTATTTATGTTGTAAGTCTTGTCGCGTGTTTATGTGATCCACATCTCTCTCTCAGAGGGTAACGACCATAAATATATTTTATATATATATATATATATATATATATATATATATATATATATGCAGTCTAAAATGATAAATGTATGCCCTTGGAATATCCGAGGATTGGGAGACCCTATAAAGAGAGCTGCGGTTATTACTGCAGTGACAGCCCTTCGGGCTTCCATAGTCTGTCTGCAGGAGACTCACCTTTTTATTTTTTGCGCTATAAACAAAAAAGGTGAGTCTCCTGCAGACAGACCATGGAAGCAAGTCAATTTAAAAAAAAAAGCAATATTTTTTACTTTTTGCTTTAATAAATACCCCCCCAAAAAATATATAAAAAAACAAATTTTTTCCTCAGTTTAGGCCGATACGTATTCTTCTACATATTTTTGTCAAAAAAAAATCCCAATAAGCGTATAGTGATTGGTTTGCACAAAAGTTATAGCGTCTACAAAAGCGCGATGGGATCACGCTGGAAACCGGCAATGCGAGGCTGTGCTTCTCGCGCTCGCCGCCCTCATGAAATGCCGCACATCCATAGGAATGCATTGGGGGCGGGGGATCGTGTGTGTCAATCTCGCCGCTAGCAGAGGTAAGATTGACACAGTATCGGTGACAGGTACTGTATGGTTGGAGGATGGATGCTAAATGCCCAAGATGCAGGGACCCAGGGCAGTTTGAAGGAATTTGGGGGCCCCAAGCAAAATGGACATAGAGGCCCAACAACCCCCCCCCCCTGCACGCACACAAAGCCTACAGGAACCACAGCATATCGATACAGTTTAAGTTCACCCACACTCAAAGACCGGTGCCCCCATCACAGCCTGGTGCCCCCATCACAGACTGGTGCCCCCATCACAGACTGACCCCCCATCACAGACTGACCCCCCCCATCACAGACTGCCCCCCCCATCACAGACTGGTGCCTCCATCACAGACTGACCCCCCCATCACAGACTTGTGCCCCATCACAAACTGGTGCCCCATCACAGACTGACCCCCCATCACACTGATGCCCCCACTGATGCCCCCATCATCGTGTTCCGGTACTAGGCTCCGCTGTGGTACCCAGCCCGGATTCCGGGGACAGCGGGAGGTATGCGCTCTTGTCAGTTGCCATCGGAGAGAGCAACTGATGGGGAACCGCAGCACCCGCTATATGCGTTCCGCCTCTGGACACAGACAATGAGGAGGGAGGGGAGCACTTTGGAGCTTTGGTGCCCCCACCTCTGCGGCGCCTGGGTGCGGGGGAACCCCGTGCACCCTGTCTAGGATCGGCCCTGATATAGATGCCTTTTCCTTGCAAGGAAATTGATAGCAAGGAGGTGGCTGGCGATGAACCCACCAACCCGGGTAGAATGGGAGGAGAAGGTTAAAGTAACACTAAAGGCAGACATTTGAAAAAAAAAAAAATAACAAACATGTTATACTTACCTCCACTGTGCAGCTCGTTTTGCACAGAGTGTCCCCTAACCCTATCTTCTGCGGCTGTCTCGGCTCCTCCTCACAAAAGCTTTCCACCTTCATGCGAGCGAGCTCGCATAGTGGAAAGCTTTTGCGAGCGGGCTCCCGTGATACAGCGGCGGGCATAGCCACTGACTGTATCACTCGGCCCCGCCCCCCGGTGTGCCGCGTCATCCGCTGTGATTGACAGCAGCGCCAGCCAATGGTGAACCTCCACTTTAACCTCTTGCCGACCTGCCGCCATCGTTTTCGGGCGGCAGGTCGGCTCCCCTGCGCGAGAGCACGTAATATTACGTCGGCTCTCGCGCAGGCCACTATTTTGTAAACGCTATAACTTTTGCGCAAACCAATCAATAAACGTTTATTGCGATTTTTTTTATGAAGTAAAAGTAAAAAAAGTAAAAGATATTATTTTTTTTCAAAATTGTCGCTCTATTTTTGTTTGAGGCGCAAAAACTAAAAACCGCAGAGGTGATCAAATACCACCAAAAGAAATCTCTATGTGTGGGGAAAAAAGGACGGCAATTTTGTTTGGGAGCCACGTCGCACGACCGCGCAATTGTCAGTTAAAGCGACGCAGTGCAGAATCACAAAAAGTGCTCTGGTTTTTGACCAGCAATATGGTCCGGGGGTTAAGTGGTTAACCACTTAAGTACCTTGGGTGTTTTTCAGATTCGGCGTTTACAAGACTAAAACATTTTTTTTGCTAGAAAATTACTAAAAAACCCCCACACATTATATATTTTTTTTCTAACACCCTAGACAATAAAATGGCGGTCATTGCAATACTTTTTGTCACACCGTATTTGCGCAGCGGTCTTAGAAGCGCACTTTTTTTGGAAAAAAAAACACTTTTTTTAATTAAAAAATAAGACAACAGTAAAGTTAGCCCAATGTTTTTATATATTGTGAAAGATAATGTTACGCCGAGTAAAATGATTCCCAACATGTCACGCTTCAAAATTGCGTCCGCTCGTGGAATGGCGTCAAACTTTTACCCTTAAAAATCTCCATAGGCGACGTTTGAAAAATTCTATAGGTTGCATCTTTTGAGTTACAGAGGAGGTCTAGGGCTAGAATTATTGCTCTCACTTGTGTGGTTTGAACACCGTTTTCATATGCGGGCGCTACTCACGTATGCGTTCGCTTCTGCGCGCGAGCTTGTCGGGATGGAGCGCTTTAAATTTTTTTTTGGGGGTTTTCTTATTTGTTTATTTTATTATTTTTTACACTGGAAAAAAAAAATGGATCACTTTTATTCTTATTACAGGAAATGTAAACATCCCTTGTAATAGGTGAACCGTAGTGCATTACGTAAATAAGGCGATGTATGTTAAATGTTGGGGTGGTGGGTCCAAAGAGTAAGTGAAGTTTGTATGAATGTATATTTGTTTTTTGTCTTTTTATACGAATAAAAAATTACTTGATTAAAAAAAAATGAGAAAAATAAAAATGTCATTAAATGCAGCGACCACTTCTAGATGTTGGCAAACTGCTAAATACAGAGGGCTAGATTCAGATAGAATCGTCTATCTTTATGCCCGGCGTAACGTATCTCAGATACGTTACGCCGCCGTAATTTAGGGCGCAAGTTCTGTATTCAGAAACAACTTGCGCCCTTAGTTACGGCGGCGTAACGTATCTGTGTCGGCGTAAGCCCGCTTAATTCAAATGTGGATGATGTGGGCGTGTTTTATGTATATTAACTGTGACCCCGCGTACTTGACGTTTTTTACGAACGGCACATGCCGAAAATCCAGTGCGAATGCTCGAAAATCCGCAGCAAAACGTCATTGCTTTCGACGTGAACGTAAATTACGTACATCCCTATTCACGAACGACTTACGCAAACGACGTAAAATTTTCAAAACTCGACGCGGGAACGACGGCCATACTTAACATAGGATACGCCTCATATAGCAGGGGTAACTATACGCCGAAAAAAGCCTAACGTAAACGACGTAAAAAAAATGCGCCGGCCGGACGTACGTTTCTGAATCGGCGTATCTAGCTCATTTGCATATTCCTCGCTTAACTATACGGAAGGGCCACCTAGCGGCCAGCATAAATATGCAGCCTAAGATACGACGGCGCAGGAGACTTACGCCGCTCGTATCTTAGCCTAATTTAAGCGTATCTGGTTTCCAGAATACGCTTAAATTTGCGACGGTGTAGATTCCGAGTTACGCCGGCGTATCTACTGATACACCGGCGTAACTCTTTATGAATCTGGCTATGATTTTTTTTCCCCTGAGTTTATATATAGCTAGATTCACAAAGAGTTAAGCCGGCGTATCAGTAGATACGCCGTCGTAACTCGGAATCCAAGCCGTCGTACATTTAAGTGTATGCTCAAATTGAGATACACTTAAATGTAGCTAAGATACGACCGCCTGCACCGTCGTATCTTAGCTGTCTAGTTTCCGCCGGCCGCTAGGGGCGTGAACGCTAATTTACACCTAGAATGCGTAAATCAGTGAGATACGCCGATTCACGAACGTACGCTTGCCCGTCGCAGTAAACATACCAAATAGCTGGCCTAGCCAATGTTAAGTATGGACAATGTTCCCGCATCAAATTTTGAAAAATTTACGTCGTTTGCGTAAGTCGTCCGTGAATGGGGCTGGCCGTAATTTACGTTCACATCGAAACCAATACGTCCTTGCGGCGTACTTTGGAGCAATGCACACTGCGATATGTCCACGGACAGCGCATGCGCCGCTCGTTAAAAACGTCAATCACCTCAGGTCACGTATCATTTACATAAAACACGCCCCCCTTTTCCTCGTTTGAATTAGGCGTGCTAAGGCCGGCCCATTTACGCTACGCCGCCGTAACTTAGGAGGCAAGTGCTTTGTGAATACAGCACTTGCCTCTCTGACTTACGGCGGCGTAGTGTAAATACGATACGCTACGCCGCCTCAAAACGCCGCCCTACGTGAATCCAGCAGATTAACTTCAATTGTATTTCCTTCACTAGGTTCAGCAGTCTCACAGAGCAGAGGAAACCATTTATTAGGATGGTGCAGGAGTACGGCTCTCCTCTGATCCTCCTGCCTGCGTTCTCTTATTCAGCGAACACAGAGGTTTCCCTTCGGGCGCTCTACACCGCCGACGAGTTTGACTTGAAGAGCAAGGTTGTTTTCTTCAACCCGGACTATCTCAAGAACCTGACCGCTCACTGGAAAAGCGTGGGACTCAAGTTTGTTCGTTTTTCTTCTGGACTTATGGTGATGAGCATGGCAATGGAGGTTTGCGATGAAGTCACTCTCTACGGCTTTTGGCCTTTTCCCAAAGACCTGAATGGCGTTCCAATCCTTCATCACTATTATGACAACGTTCCACCGAAACCTGGCATCCACGCAATGCCTGAGGAATTTTATCAGTACCTACAAATGCACGTTAAAGGTTCTCTACGTCTGAACCTGGGACATTGCTAAATGTTCTGTGTAGTACATCAAACCCAAGAAAGGTGTAACCCATCCATTGGACAGCGGAAATATTGAAAATACACAAGACTGTATAAGGATTTGCACGGGTTTAAATGGTGGAACCATTAAATGAAGGAAATATCCTTACCTGACAAGTAAGGAGGAACTTTAAAGGGGTTGTAAAGGTAAAAAAAGTTTCCCTAAATAGCTTCCTTTACCTTAGTGCAGTCCTCCTTCACTTTCCTCATCCTTCCATTTTGCTTTTAAATGTCCTTATTTCTTCTGAGAAAACCTCACTTCCTGTTCTTCTGTCTGTAACTACACACAGTAATGCGAGGCTTTCTCCCTGGTGTGGAGAAAGCCTCTTGAGGGGGGGAGGGGGCGAGCAGGAGTGTCAGGATGCCCACTAACACACAGCTCCTTTCTCTATCTGCAAAGTAGAAAGTGTTTTGACACTCCTGCTCGCCCCCTCCCCCCTCAAGAGGCTTTCTCCACACCAGGGAGAAAGCCTCGCATTACTGTGTGGAGTTACAGACAGAAGAACAGGAAGTGAGGATTTCTCAGAGGAAATAAGGACATTTAAAAGGAAAATGGAAGGATGAGGAAAGTGAAGGAGGACTGCACTAAGGTAAAGGAAGCTATTTAGGGGATTTTTTTTTTTACCTTTACAACCCCTTTAAATAGAATTTGATGATATCAAGTGATCTCCAACTTCTGTTCCTGAAGTCTCCCCATTCCACCTCCTGATTCTCATCAATCTTCTACAACTCTTATGGATCCGTGCTAAACCTGGCAATAGATGGAACAAAATTCATTCCGGTTCAGCAGGAACCTGCTGTGTCATGGCCCAGATCTAATGCCGCGTACACACGATCGTTTTTTCATGACGAGAAAAAATTCAATTTTTTTTAACTGGTCATTAAAAACGATCGTGTGTGGGCTCCAGAGCATTTTTCGTGAAAAATGGGCATTAAAAATTTAGAACCTGCTCTATTTTTTCTCGTCGTTTTTCACGTCGTTACAAACGGTCGTGTGTAGGCTTTAACGACAGGGGGAAAAAAAACGTGCATGCTCAGAAGCAAGTTGTGAGAAGGGAAATTTGCATAATACGTCCAAAGGGTGGCACCAATCGAATGGAACTTTTCTTTTACACTGCTGTCGTACATGTTGCACGTAACAATTTTTTTTTCACGATCATGTGTATGCAAGGCAGGCTTGAGAGGAATCACGTTGAGGAAAAAAAAATCGTTTTTTTCCATGACATTAAAAAACGGTTGTGTGTACGAGGCATTATCCTGCAAACTCTGTTGTGTCTGTTGATGTCTCTTCTTGCTGAACAACCTTGAATGCTGGACAGATCCTCAAACAATTCCTTGAATGATCCTGCATTGAACCTTGTTTGTCTTGAACCTTGAACTCTTTGGCCCAGATTCACGTAGGGCGGCGTAAATTTAAGCGGGCGTAGCGTATCGTATTTACGCTACGCCGCCGCAACTTAGAGAGGCGAGTGCAGTATTCACAAAGCACTTGCGTCCAAAGTTATGGCGGTGTAGCGTAAATGTGCCGGCGTAAGCGCGCCTAAATCAAATGAGGAAGAGGTGGGCGTGTTTTATGCAAACTAATCATGACCCCACGTAAATGACGCTTTGAATGAACAGCGTATGCGCGCACATGCTCAGTATCACGTTGAATTTTCAAAGTAAATTACGTCCGCTCAATGCTTAGTCGACGTGAACGTAACCTACGCACAGCCCCATTCACGTACGACTTACGCAAACGACGTAAAATATGGCGCTGTTTGTACGTTTCCGACATCCATACCTAACATGACTTACCCCTGCTTTATGAGGGGAAACTTTATACCGGTCCGACGCCTTACGTAAACGATGTATCTTGATACGCCGGCCGCGCGTATGTTCGTGAATCGGCATATCTACCTAATTAGCATATTCAACGCGGAAATATACGGAAGCGGCCAGCGTAAATATGCACCCTAATATACGACGGCGTAGGAGACTTACGCCGCTCGTATCTAGGCAACTGTGAGGCGTATCTGATTTTATGAATCAGGCGCCGAGTTGCGACGGCCCGCACTCAGAGTTACGACGGCGTATCTGGAGATACGCCGTCATAACTCCTTTGTGACTCCGGGCCTTTGTGCCTCCCATGAACTTCATATTAAAGCCCTGCCTTTGCACTTCCTGTTCGCCAGATTATTGTGCTCCCTCCAGCCAATATCTCCCTCTTGTCGGTCCTGCTGCCATCTGTATCTTTGCTATCACTCGTTAACGACCCTTGGCTTGTTCCTCGACTACGCTTCTGTTTGATCCCAACCTGTAATCATTTGTTACTGACCTTCGGCTTGTTTACTGACTACGCTTCTGCTTACCCCTACCTCCTATATCTGCCACTAGACCCCGGACCCTGGCGATCCTGAGGACCGCGAGTTAGTACTAGCACATGCAACAAAACCCATCTCCACCATCAGGAGTTCTGGTGAACACCAGTTAGTACTTATGCCCTGTACACACGATCGGTTTTCCCATCGGAAAAAAAGTTGGATGTTTTTTTTCCGACGGGATTTTTCTCAAGCCTGCTTTGCATACACACGTTCACACAAAAGTTTGGTGACCTTTTGACTGCCAAGAACGCGGTGATGTAAAAGTCTACGACGAGCTGAGAAAATTAAGTTCTATGCTTGCGATCGTGCGTCGATTTGTTGCAGAGCATGCGTCGGAATTAAGCGCGTCAGGATTTGTGCACACGATCGGAAATTTCGATCAGTTTTATTCCTGACGGGAAAATTGAGAACCTGCTCTCTATCTTTTTTCAGCAGTTTTTCCGTTCCAAAAAGACTTCCAACAAGAAAACCAATCGTATGTACGGGGCACGAGACTCTGCATCTCAGGTGAACCCACATCATCTGCCAGAGTGACAGATAATATCATATGGGCAGGTTGGTTGTACTGAAGTTGATCTATCAATCGGCTTCAGTACAACCAGGCTGTCATTTTTTTTTCATACGATCACTGCCCTGGGTAGAGCCAGCAGCAGTGATCATTGTATTTTGTTGGCGTGGCAACCTCCCGCTGTCAGAATACAATATTGCAGCAGGAAGGATTCCTCTATCAACACCAACTATGTTGATGAGGGAATCTAGCACTTGACTGCTGAGGCGCAATGAGCCCAGGTACAATTACTGTAACATAGATGTATAGAAAAACCTTCACCCTTGCCCCTTCACCCCGTTAAATAAACACACTTACAACCATTAGAGCCGGTTCCCACTGGGGCGACTCGTCAGGCTACTCAGCCGCCTGACAAGTCGCGTCCCATTCTATTCAATAGAACCGTTATAATAGGAGCGACGCAAGTCACTCCGACTTAGAAAAAGGTTCTTGTACGACTTTGGGGGCGACTCGGGGCGACTTGCATTGACTTCTATACAGAAGTCATTTTGCAAGTCGCCTCTGAAGTCGTCTTCAGGACGCCTTGCCGGGTCGCCCCCGAAGTCGTGCCGCCCTAGTGTGAACAGGCTCTTAGGTTGGAAAGGGCAAGGCCACAGCTTTATTAAATCCAAACATAACATGTGAACACTTTTCAACCAGTGCCAGTCACAGTTGTACTGTGAGCACACAATTCCAAAAGGGGGAGGGGGCCTGTCTTTACCATAAGTGCTGGACAGGCCGCCTACTTCCATCAAGGGCACAGCCATTTTATGCTGGCAAGGTCAAGAAACCATAGCAAGCTGTGACATACCATAGAAAAAGGGTCGGGAGGGTGGGCAGCTCTTCCAGCCATGTTACTTAAAAGACCCAGAATTCCCTGGGGCAATACTTTTTCAGAGCTCAGGCCCAGCCCATTCCCCCTAGCAATCAATCCTTGGAGCCACCTTATTCTGTAGCTTGCCCCAATCAGTCAAGGCTCTCTTTCCCTAAAGCCTCGTACACACGACAGGTTAACCAGAGGACAACGGTCTGAATGACCGTTGTCATAGGTTAACCGATGAAGCTGACTGATGGTCCGTCACACCTACACACCATAGGTTAAATAACCGATCGTGTCAGAATGCGGTGACGTAAAACACAACGACGTGCTGAAAAAAACGAAGTTCAATGCTTCCAAGCATGCGTCGACTTGATTCTGAGCATGCGTGGGTTTTTAACCGATGGTCGTGCCTACTAACGATCGGTTTTGACCTATCGGTTAGGAATCCATAGGTTAATTTTAAAGCAAGTTGGCTTTTTTTTAACCTATGGTTAAATAACCTATGGGGCCCACACAGGATCGGTTTTGACCGATGAAAACGGTCCTTCAGACCGTTGTCCTCTGGTTAACCTATCGTGTGTACGAGGCCTAAGGGGCTCAAGAGGCCTTCATTCTGTTCCTCCAACCCATGGTTGAAGAAAGAGAATATCATAATGTAGGGCCAGCCCAATGCACAAGAACCAGAGGGTGGGGGGGGGCTGACCCAAGCTTGCTTTTGAGAACAAAAGTTGGTATTTGAAAAATTAAGCAGAACAGGATCTGGAAGCCATCTAAAGGTGTATGGAATTATTTATTATTATTTTTTTTATATATAATTTGTTCACCATATGACCTATTATAACAATCTACAAACTGAATTCATACTAAATCATGAGAACTCAGAAAGACTGGCCATAAATGGGGCAATTTTCGCATAGTCATAGAATGTTCCATGAATGTTTTTTTAACTCAATGATCGCAAGTGACTGAAGGACATTGTCAATCGCAATGTTAGGGTAATTGCTTATTGTATCCATCATCAGCTCTCAAAGTAGTTATAGAATGTATTACGTTTTCTAATATGGGTGCCTTTAAAGCCATGCTATCCATTGTTTGCACCTTGAACAGCCCATATACCAAGCGGACTGCGTTTGCCTTGTGCACTACAGGAATTTCTTGGCAATGACTGGTTTCCAAAAACTTGAAAAAGTTTGGATTTTCATCTTCCCCTGTTACTTGCCGTCAATAATATATTTTTGTATCTTGAAGGACAGATTATTTATTGAATCTTCCCAAAGTCAGCTGATCTTTAAATGACCTAAAAAAACTATTTAAAAATCCCCACTTGTATGTATTGTATGCACAAAATATTTTGAATGATATTAAAGAAAAACTTTTTGCAAAATGTGTAACATTTGTGTAAATGTGATCAGTTTAAAGCAGATCTGTCATGCAGACAATAATGCTGAACATTCCTTATTTATTACAGGTACTTATTAGGGATTGGTGAATGGTTCGGCTCAAGCATGGGCCAAACATTTGCCTGTTCCGCCATTCGCCGGACACCTTGCAGGGTGTTCGCCCCAATGAGCACCCTGCAATGCACTGAGCGCTGCACAGTGCATTCTACTGTATGCCCTGATTGGGCAAGGCAAAGCCTTGCCCAATCAGGGCACAGTGTTAAGGAGCGGGGCCCAGGACCAGATGAGTTATCAGCTGTCAACTGGTTTCCCAGCTGACAGCTGAATAAAAAAAAGTGTCAGTAAAAAAAGAAAAGGAAATTAAAAAAAAAATGGGTGTGGGGTCCCCCCCAAAATCCATACCAGACCCTTATCCGAGCATGCAGCCTGGCAGGTCAGGAAAGGGGAGTTCCTGAGCCATACCAGGCCACATGCCCTCAACCTGGGTGGGGGGGTGTTTTGGGGAAAAGCACCTTGTCTCCATGTTGATGGGGACAAGAGCCTCTTCCTGACAACCCTGGGCCACATGCCCTCAACATAGAGGGGTGCCCCCACCCAAACCCCAAGGCACCTTGTCCCCATAAATACAAGGGCCTCTTTTCCACCACACTGGGCTTTGGCTGTGGGGGTCTGTGGGCAGGGGGCTTATCAGAATCTAAAAGCCCCCTTTAGCAGGGGGGCCCCCAGAGGCCTGTACCAGGCCATATGCCCTCAACATGGGGAGGATGTCCTTGCCCGGTGGTTGTGGGGGTCTGCGGGTGGAGGGCTTATCGGAATCTGGAAGCCCCCTTTAACAAAGGGGACTCCCAGATCCCGGCCCCCCCTATGTGAATTGGTAAGGGTTACATTGTACCCCTACCATTTCACACAAAAAAGTGGAAACTGAGTCAAGACTGAAGCATCGCTAGAGAATGGATCATCGCTGGACATGGGGAGATGGGATTATATCGCTGAACATCGAGAGACTGGATTACATCGCTGGAATTTATTTTTTATTTTTATTTTTTTAATAAAGGGCATGTCCCAAACCATCTTCTGTCATTTTTAACATTTTCACACGTTTTCTTTGTTAAATGGTAGGGGTACAATGTATCTGTACCATGTATAGCACCTGCTGCAGTAAAACGAACATTTATAAAGAAAAACAAATGACATTAAAATTTCTGCCAATACAATACCATTGCCAGCAGTACAAAAAGATAAAAAAAATAATTGGGTGGGGGTCTCCCCACCAGTCTATAACAGGCCCTTTGGGTCTGGTATGGATTTTAAGAGAAACCCCACACCAAAAAAAAATGGAATGGGGTCCCCTAAATCCATACCTGACCCTTATCCGAACAAGCAACCCAACAGGTCAGGAAAAGGGGGGGGGAGCGAGTGACCTCCCCTTAACCATACCAGGCCACATGCCCTCAACCTCTGGGTTGCTTTGGGGTGGGGGGCTCTACTGTTTATGGGGACAAGGGCCTCTTCCCGGCAACCCTATGCAGTGGTTGTGGGGGTTTGTGGGCAGGGGGCTTATCAGAATCTGGAAGCCCATTTCTCCTTAGGTGGACGTCATATGACATCCTGGACTTTAAATGGTTAAATCTGAATGATGCCTGCAGCTACAGACATCATTCAGATATCATTATTTTCTGCTGGCAATTTCCTGTCATATAAAAACAATCAAAGTGGCTGTTCAGCCGCTTGATTGTTTTTACAGGAGGTGGGATAGGATGAGCCCCCTCCTTTCGCCGCCCTCCTTTGCTTCTACCAGCTCATCTGTGCAAACCGGAGAATGAAACAGCCGGTGGTGCCCATTTACCATAGAGAATACCACAGAACCAGATGGTCCCCAGAAATCTCTATGACCTTTGAAAGCCGGGCGCAACATTATGATGTCACGTCCAGCCTAGGAAGATGTAAACACTGCCGTTTTTTTAACCGGTACAGCCTGAGATTGCTTTTTTTTATCTCAGACTTTCCTGGCTAGAGGAGAGATATGGGGTCTTATAGACCCCACATCTTTCTATATAGAGGACCTGTCATGCCCTATTGCTATTACAATGTTTACATTCCTTGTAATATGAATGAAAGCGATGAAAATAAAAATGTAAAGAGATGTGTAAAAAAAAAAAAAATGAAAGCCCCCTGTCCCCGTGTGCTTGCACACAGAAGCGATTGCATACTTAAGTCGCACCCACATATGTAAACAGCATACTCATTCACATGGGTGGGGGGGGGGGGGTCAGGATCCAGATTCCGACAAGCCCCCTGCCCGCAGACCCCCACAACCACCGACAATCATTATGAGGACAAGGTGCTTTGGGTGGGGGGGTAGAGCCCCCTCTGCCCCAATGCACTTCCCCATGTTAAGGACATGTGTTCTGGTATGATTCAGGAGGGGGTGGGGGCGCTCACTCTTCCCCCTCTTTCCTGACCTGCCAGACCGCATGCTCGGATAAGGGATAATCTTTTTTTTAATTTTGGCAAGAGTTTCTCCTTAAATTATATATCAGACCCGAAGGTCTTGGCATAGATTGGGGTTCCCCCACGTTGTTTTTTCTCACTTTTTTCTACTGCCGGTAATGTTTTTTTCAGCAGGGAAGCCTGTTGATAGCTGATGATTCATCCGTTGTTAAAGCGGGAGTTCATCCGAATTTTTTTTTTTAACATTAGATTGATGCTCATTTTGTCAAGGGGAATCGGGTAGTTTTTTTTAAAATCGAAGCAGTACTTACCGTTTTAGAGATAGATCTTCTCCGCCGCTTCCGGGTATGGTCTTTGGGACTGGGCGTTCCTATTTGATTGACAGGCTTCCGACAGGCTTCCGACGGTCGCATACATCGCGTCACGAGTAGCCAAAAGAAGCCGAACGTCGGTGCGGCTCTATACGTGACGCGATGTATGCGACCATCGGAAGCCTGTCAATCAAATAGGAACGCCCAGTCCCGCAGCCCATACCCAGAAGCAGCGGAGAAGATCGCTCTCTAAAACGGTAAGTACTGCTTCTATTTTAAAAAAAACTACCCGATTCCCCTTGACAAAATGAGCCTCAATCTAAGGTTAAAAATTAAGTTTCGGGTGAACCTCCACTTTAAGGATGCAGCAGCCGGGTTCCTTCCCCGCTCTTTAACAACAGCAGTGCAAAGTGCATTGTGGAGTGCTTGGCGGGCAAACATCCCACCGAGAGGCCCCCCAAATTCGGGTGTTTGCCGAACGGGCAAACAGGCAATGTCTGGACAAAACTTTTGCTCTGCTAGAACTTTTCGCCCCAACTCTAATCTGTATGACGCTGTATAGAGGTAAATATTGTCGGAATGGTATGTGAAAACTAGGTGTAAGATGTATGAAGGATCCTGGTAAGAGGAAGACTTGTATATTAAAGTCGGAATTTTGAACAATATTCTCTACCTGGAAGACCACTTGTGGATTTTCATAAGACAACCCTGAAACCTGTGTAGCACTACCCCCGAAGGAGCTGCTGGTTTGTTTTGGGTGGCATGTTACCTCTGTATCTCCATTGTCTAGGGTATTGAATGAAAGCTGTAGTAAAGTCAATGTCCACACAACAGATGTCTTATCTGTGCTTTTATTACCCAGCCGGGTAAAAACAATAAACAGTGGAAAGGTGAAGGGATAGCGAAATAGGAAACCACAAATTCAGGTGTAACTGGGTATGGAAACAGTCCTGCTTCCTACGACAGCTTTACGTCGCCACTCCAGCCAGAGTGGGTATAGTGCATCTGGACAGGCCTCTCTCACCAGCCTGGCAGACAGAGTGTCATTCGAATGAATAGGATTAAGTCTCTGCCACAGACCCTCCTGAAGATTGGAGACAATTTTGGTCCAAAATCCCTCGTAACTGGATTCAGCACCCGGTTCTCCTTCACTTACAGTAGCTTTGATCAAATCAGCAACTGATATCCAGCCTCTCAGAACCAAAGTTGTCCTCTGACGAATGGACAGGCCTCCTCTGAAACACCAGCCTTGTGCTCGGTATCCCCCGGACAGGTTCCTCATCAGGCGGCTTCCTCCCATTGGACAGACAGCCCAGGACCATTTGGCAAATTTAGGGATCCAGTCGACTCACTGGACCCATCAAACAGATGAATGCGCTCCGGACCAACGTGGTCCTGGAGCCAGGAACACACACGCACGCACCCTGGCCAGGAGGGCCACACACAGGGGGGTGGGACAACTGCCCAGCTCAAGGGCGGGAACACAGCATCCCAACTAATGGCGTCTGCCCCTTAAATACCCCTCCCCAGCATGCACAGCGAGGCGGACCAACCTCCTGATAGGCTGCTGAGAAGTGATACTCAAACACACTTGACCCCACTGCTGGGGTCCCCGGACAAAAGGATAGCACACAGTACAGCCAAGCTGGAGCAGAGACCCCAAATTTTGCAAATAACAGGTTCAGAGAAAACTACCTCGCTGAACTCCCCCTAAATTCAGAATAGCACCGGCTCTGAAAATAGCCAGGCGCTACACCTGCATGACTTTTTTCTCTGGAATATTCAGAGTTCACAAGGTGAGAGAAATAACTGTCACAGTTTACAGAGGATGTTGAATGATCACCTGTGACAGGAGAGCAGACACACCTTCCAGGCTATGTCACAATCACCTGTACAGGGAAGTCACTGCATCAGGATCCCAACCTGCTGCTCTATCACTGTTATCTCATATCCTATAATGGTGAGACATTGGAAGGTCCTCTTCATCCTCTGTGCCGGGCTTGCATGTTACCTCTCCTACCAGAATCTTCACACCCAGCATGGAGCTGGAGACCACTGGTAAGTCTCTGCAGTTATAATGCTGAGGATGGGAGGATATAAGAGGGGAAGGAAGGAAGAATGGAAAGAAGAATAGAAGGAAGGGTGGAAAGGCGAGGAGAGAAGAAAAGTGGATAGAAGAGAAAAAAAATCAGATGATAAAAGAGAGTAAAGAGTAAAAGACAAAGGAGCAAGACAAGGAAAGAAGAGAGGAGAAGCAAAGGGAAGAGAAGCGAAGAGAAGCAAAAAGAAGAGGCAAGGACAGTAGAAAGGGAAGAACAAAGGAGACAAGAGAAGAAAGAAAGTATAGAAGAGAGAAAAGGGACGAACACAAGAGACAAGAGAAGAAAGAAAGTATAGAAGAGAGGAAAGGGGAGGTGAAAGGAGACAAGAGAAGAAAGAAAGTATAAAAGAGAGGAAAGGGGAGAACAAAGGAGACAAGAGAAGAAAGAAAGTATAGAAGAGAGAAAAGGGACGAACAAATGAGACAAGAGAAGAAAGAAAGTATAGAAGAGAGGAAAGAGGAGGTGAAAAGAGACAAGAGAAGAAAAAGCATAGAAGAGAGAAAAGGGGAGAACAAAAGAGATAAGAGAAGAAAGAAAGTATAGAAGAGAGGAAAGGGAAGAACAAAGGAGGCATGTGGAAAAGGCATGGGAGGGAGGAGAGGGGAGATAAGACGAGAGAAGGAAAAGGACAAGAGAGAAGAGGGCAAGGGCATGACAGGGAAGACCAGAGGATAGAGAATAGGAGAGGAGAAATAATTACAAAAAAAATAGGCAAAGGGAGAGCAGCGGGAACAGTGGCAGAGGAGGAAAGAGTAGAGGAGAAAGGAAAGTGAGAAGGGCAAAAGCAGATAATAGAGGTGAGAAAAGAGAGAGGAGGGTTGAGGAGAAAATAAAAAGAATAGAAGGAGAGAGAGAACTGGAGAGGAATGATGAGAGGAGAGAAGAGAGAAGAGAAGAGAGGAGAGGAGATACTTTGAAGAAGAGAGAAATGAATGGAAGTAGAAAGCGAACAGGAGAGGGGAAAGGGAGGCAGGGAGATCGGTGAAGAAGAGTTAAAGGAATGAAGAATATAATTTTATTGACAAGTTTTTAATATTCCTTTAAAAAGGTCAAAGAAAACAAAAGCTAACCTGTCACCAGAAGAATGTTCCCATCTAAAGTCTCTCATATTGAATTCTGTAATGAAAATGTAAGTAATATATTTATTATACTTGTCATATACTGTAGTAAAGTGTAAATGAGAAAATAATGAGGTTGTACGGAGCTGAAAACATGGTCAGGGCATACTCTTATGCCTTGTACACGCGATCGGAACTTCCGATGAAAAAAGTCAGGCAGAGTTTTTTCATCTGATATTACGACCGTGTGTGTGCCCCATCTGAGTTTTTCCTTCGGAAATTCTGACGGACTTATAAAAAGAACATGTTCTATCAGAAATTCCGTTCGTCTGTATGGAACTCCGATGGAGAAAAAAACATGCATTCTCAGAATCAAGTCGGCGCAAGTTGATGCTCGGAAACATTGAACTTAATTTTTCTCGGCTCGTCGTGGTGTTGTACGTCACCGCGTTCTTGACGGTCGGAATTTGATGTGACAGTGTGTATGCAATCTGTCAGGCCTCGTACACACGGCCGAGGAACTCGACGTGCCAAACACGTCGAGTTCCTCGGCGAGTTCAGCCCTGAAGCCGCCGAGGAGCTCGGCGGGCCGAGAGCTCCCATAGAACAACGAGAAAATAGAGAACATGTTCTCTATTTTCTCGACGAGTTCCTCGGCGGCTCCATCGGGCTGAAAGTGTACACGCGACAGAGTTTCTCGGCAGAATCAGGCTCTGACCGAGTTTCTCGCCGAATTCTGCCGAGAAACTCTGTCGTGTGTACGAGGCCTCAGAGTTTATCCAGACGGAAATTCCGATCGTTTGTACAAGGCATTACTTACTATACAGTAATGTGTGATTATTTTTAGCAGGATTTGAACTTTACTAAACCATGATCACACCATCTCCAATGTATGTGTCTGAGCCATGCTTTGCACTGGGTTTAGGACAAATAAGTAACTTACTGTTCCTTTTTTAAAACTGTGTTCTATAGGTAAATAATTAATGAACACATACGTGATCTTCCGTGCTCTAAATGGGTATAGATATTGTCAGTACAAATACAAGCTAGAGAGACTGAGACATGATAAAATGAGTAGGAATGCACTGAACAGGTTTGGTTTGAGACGGGTTCGGTGAATTTTACTGAAGTTTGGGTGTCAACAAGAGCTGAGTTAAAAAAAAAAAAATAATTCTAGGCCATTTCTAATATAATATGCAAGGGATTTTCAAGCAAATGGGAAATTTTTTAAAAAAATATATAATTTGGTGGGGAGTAGGGATGACCTTGTGGTTATGTCTGGACTGAACTTTGTTTGTTCCAGTGTTTGTCTGAAAGGAAGACATCAGGCCCCTTTAGTGGAAGTCAAACATTGTATACTGGAACTACATTTCTACGGTTACTATCTTTGAGGGACGGGGCACACGAGAACAGGGTGCCAGAAAGGTGCGTTCTTGCACCACATTCAAAACTGACTTTTAGACACGTGCATTCGTTTTCGTCCGAATGCATTTTCGCTTGAATTTTTGCTTCCGTTTTAACAAACGATAACTAATGTTCAGAATCCGAAATCAGAAAGATCCGACATAAAAAATGCTTTATTTTCGTTTCGTTGCGACAACAGTTCGTTATAGATAGAAGATTCGACATGACGGTGACAATAGCAATCTGTGTCTATCGAGCCTGCGGTCAAATGTGCCTAACCTTAACTCTATTAGTCCGAGATCATTCGACATAGAGAGAAAAGATTTGACATTTTAGAGACATGAAGATTTGCCATAGAGAGAAAAGATTCGTCATAGAGAGAAAAGATTCGACATTATAGAGACATGAAGATTTGACATTATAGAGACATGAAGATTTGACATAGAGAGAAAAGATTCGACATTTTAGAGACATGGAGATTCAACATAGAGAGAAAAGATTTGTCATAGAGAGAAAAGATTTGTCATAGAGAGAAAAGATTAGACATTATAGAGACATGAAGATTCGACATAGAGAGAAAAGGTTCAACATTATAGAGACATGAAGAGTCGACATAGAGAGAAAAGATTCGACATTATAGAGACATGAAGATTTGACATAGAGAGAAAAGATTCGACATTATAGAGACATGAAGATTCAACATAGAGAGAAAAGATTCAACATTATAGAGACATGAAGATTTGACATAGAGAGAAAAGATTCGACATTATAGAGACATGAAGATTCAACATAGAGAGAAAAGATTTGTCATAGAGAGAAAAGATTCGACATTATAGAGACATGAAGATTCGACATTATAGAGACATGAAGATTCGACATAGAGAGACAAGATTCAACATTATAGAGACATGAATATTTGACATAGAGAGAAAAGATTAGTCAGAGAGAAAAGATTCGACATTATAGAGACATGAAGATTCGACATAGAGAGAAAAGATTCGACATTATAGAGACATGAAGAGTCGACATAGAGAGAAAAGATTCGACATTATAGAGACATGAAGATTCGACATAGAGAGAAAAGATTTGACATAGAGAGAAAAGATTCAACATTATAGAGACATGAAGAGTCGACATAGAGAGAAAAAAAATTGACATTATAGAGACATGAAGAGTCGACATAGAAAAGATTCGACATAGAGAGAAAAGATTCAACATTATAGAGAAATGAAGATTTGACATAGAGAGAAAAGATTCGACAGTATAGAGACATGAAGGGTCGACATAGAGAGAAAAGATTAGTCAGAGAGAAAAGATTTGACATAGAGAGAAAAGATTCAACATTATAGAGACATGAATATTTGACATAGAGAGAAAAGATTAGTCAGAGAGAAAAGATTCGACATTATAGAGACATGAAGGGTCGACATAGAGAGAAAAGATTAGTCAGAGAGAAAAGATTTGACATAGAGAGAAAAGATTCAACATTATAGAGACATGAAGAGTCGACATAGAGAGAAAAGATTCAACATTATAGAGACATGAAGAGTCGACATAGAGAGAAAAAAAATTGACATTATAGAGACATGAAGAGTCGACATAGAGAGAAAAGATTCGACATTATAGAGACATGAAGATTTGACAAAGCAGCTAAACACATACGATCGCCATGAGCTGTCATTTATGGTGAAATTGCTCGGCCCATAGGCTATAGAAGAATTCTAATGTTGGTTGACTAGTAATAATAATTAATAAATATAATTATTGCTAGTGTCATACAACATTAGAGTTCTTCTATAGCTTGTGGGCGGAGCATTGGACCGGAAATGTACGATTGTGGCGTCGTACAGTTTAGATGCTTCGTCGAATCTTTTTAGAACATTCGACTGATGCCATAAGCCTTCAATGACAGATTCCACCTTAATTAATTTGGATTTTTGGACAAATTCATTTTTTAACCACTTCAGCCCTGGACCATATTGCTGGTCAATGACCGGGCCACTTTGCGATTCGGCACTGCGTCGCTTTAACTGACAATTGCGCGGTCGTGCGACGTGGCTCCCAAACAAAATTGGTGTCCTTTTTTTTCCCACACAGTAGAGCTTTCTTTTGGTGGTATTTGATCACCTCTGCGGTTTTTATTTTTTGCTCTATAAATAAAAATAGAGCCACAATTTTGGAAAAAAAAATTAATATTTTTTACTTTTTGCTGAAAAAAATATCCCCCAAAAATATATAAAAAAACGTTTTTTTTTCCTCAGTTTAGGACGATACGTATTCTTCTACATTTTTTTCGAAAAAAAAAAAAATCCGCAATAAGCGTAAATTCATTGGTTTGCGCAAAAGTTATAGGCCCAGATTCTCAACCTAGATTCGATGGCGTATCTTCAGATACGCCGTTGTATCTCTGCGTTGAGCCATCGTATCTATGCGACTGATTCTTAGAATCAGTTACGCATAGATATCTATTATATCCGACAGGCGTAAGTCTCTTACGCCGTCGGATCTTAAGTGCATTTTTTTTTTGGCCCGCTAGGTGGCGCTTCCGTCGAAATCCGTGTTGAGTATGCAAATTAGCTAGATACGCGAATTCCCGAACGTACGCGCGGCCGACGCAGTAAAGTTACGACATTTACGTTAGGCTTTTCCCGGCATAATGTTGCCCCTGTTATATGAGGCGCAGCCAATGTTAAGTATGGCCGTCGTTCCCGCGTCGAAATTTAAAAAAGTTAAGTCGTTTGCGTAAGTCGTCCGTGAATGGGGCTGGACGTCATTTACGTTCACGTCGAAACCAATGACGTACTTGCGACGTCATTTGGAGCAATGCACACTGGGATATTTTACGGACGGCGCATGCGCAGTTCGTTCGGCGTGGGGACGCGCTTCATTTAAAGGATACACGCTCCCTACCCGCTGAATTTGAATTCCGCCGGGTGATTTACGCTACGCCCCTGCAACTTACGGAGCAAGTGCTTTGAGAATACAGCACTTGCCCATGTAAGTCGCGGAGGCGTAACGTAAATGAGATACGTTACGCCCGCACAATTTTGCGACGATCTACGTGAATCTGCCCCATAGAGTCTACAAAATAGGGGATAGTTTTATGGCATTTTTATAAAAAAAATGTTTTACTAGTAATGGCGGCGATCTGCAATTTTTTTCGGTACTGCGACCTTATGGCGGACACATCGAACACTTTTGACACATTTTTGGAACCATTGGCATTTTTATAGCTATCAGTGCTATAAAAATGCATTGATTACTGTAAAAATGTCACTGGCAGGGAAGGGGTTAACACTAGGGGGCGAGGAAGGGGTTAATTATGTTCCTTAGGTGTGTTCTGACTGAAGGGGGGGTGGGACTGACTTAGGGAAATGACAGATCGCTGTTCATACATTGTATGAACAGAAAATCAGTCATTTCTCCCCCTGACAGGACCGGGAGCTGTGTGTTCACACACACAGCTCCCGGTTCTCGCTCTGTAACAAGCGATCGCGGGTGCCCAGCGGTGATCGGGCGCGCCCCTAGTGGCTGAAAAGCGAAATCACGTTATATTCTGTGATTTCGCGCAGCCGAGCCGACCTGCCGCCGTAAAACAGCGGCGGCTGGTCGGCTAGTGGTTAACGAAACAAAAATAAATAAAAACGAATTTCGGGAGTGACTAAATAAATGTATTTTTCGGACAAAAGCAAAATTCCGAAAACAAAATATTTCAGTGTGCACATGTCTACTGACTTTGTGATCTGTGCCAATACATTGTTAACGGCACCCCAAATGCAGTGCGTTGTTGGGCACTAAAAAAAACATGGTACCGCAGTACCATGCGATTTGGTGCAGTGCATTTTTCTTGCATATACTACTTTTTGTGCATTGTGGTGTGACTTTCCACCTATTCAAATGGAGGGGAATGTGCAGGATTTACACAGGAACACAGAACGCATTGCTGTGCAGTTCTATTTTGTGAACCGGCCCTTACAGCTTTCCAATGGCATTGTCTGGCCCCATTTAGCGCCAGATTCTCAGAGGAGATACGACGGCGTATCTCTGAGTTGCGCCGTCGTATCTATGCGCCTGATTCTTAGAATCAGTTACACATAGATTTCCCTTAGATCCAACAGGCGTAAGTCTGTTACGCCGTCGGATCATAACTGCATATTTACGCTGGCCGCTAGGGGCGTGTACGCTGATTTACGCGTCAAAATATGTAAATCAGCTAGATACACGAATTCACAAACGTACACCCGGCCGACGCAGTACAGTTACGCCGTTTACGTTAGGCTTTTCCCGGTGTATAGTTACCCCTGCCATATGGTGGCGTAAGTGCGGCGTACCAATGTTAAGTATGGCCGTCTTTCCCGCAACGAAATTTGAAAATTTTACGTCGTTTGCGTAACTCGTCCGTGAATGGGGCTGGGCGCAATTTACGTTCACGTCAAAACCAATACGTTCTTGCGGCGTATTAGGAGCAATGCACACTGGGAGATTTCCACGGACGGCGCATCCGCCGTTCGTGAAAAACGTCAATCACGTCGGGTCACAGAACATTTACATAAAACACGCTCCCCTGTTCCAAATTTGAATTAGGCGGGCTTACGCCGGCCGATTTACGCTACGCCGACGCAACTTACGGAGCAAGTGCTTTGAGAATACAGCACTTGCCCGTCTAAGTTGCGGAGGCCTAACGTAAATCGGGTACGTTACGCCGCCGCAAAGATACACCGCTGTACGAGAATCTGGCCCTTAGTTTTTGCCCAGGGATCCCTGACCATGTGAACAAAGGGGCAGGAATAGGGTGACATCACTGACCAAATAGCCCAGCCAGAGATTCCCTTCCCTTCACCTATATCCTTGTCCTAAATGGGGATCTGGTATTGACTGGGATGTGTTATGAAATCAGTGGACCTGTGTGTATGATCATATGTTGGGCAACATTTTTGTATATAAAAATAAAATAAAACATGTGGTGTGCTTAGCATGCCATGGTGAAGAGTGGACCTGGTTTTCATTGTGCCAGGGGTGTTGCTAGGATTTTAAAAGACCTGGGGCACACCAGATAGAATACCAGATAGAATACAGCCTGCTATGCACACCACGACAAACAGTGGGTGTAGCCAATTGTGTTAACATGGGGAGGAGCTTAAGGGGCGTAGTTGAATAAAACAATCTGTCGGGTCTGTCCTTCCCTCAGTATAATCTTTTCCCCCTACAGGTCAATCTGTCCTCCAGTATAATCCCCCCAAGGTCAGTCTGCCCCCAGTATAATGCTCCCCTCCAGGTCAGTCTGTCCCCCAATACAATTCTCCCAGGTAAGCCAGACTGAACTAGGGGGAATTGTACAGGGGGACAGACTGACAGTCTCCCCCCCCCCCAAGGTCAATATGACAGTACAATCCCACCCCATGGTCAATCTGTATCCCAGTATAATCAACCCAAGGTCAATCTGTCTACTAGTAAAATCAGTCTGTCCCCACTATAATTCCCCCCCCCCCCAGGTCAACTTGACCCACAATATAACCCCCCTCCCCCCGGGTCAGTCTGTTCCCCAGTATAATCTCCCTCCAGGTCAGTCTGTCCCCTAGTATAATCCCCCTCACCCAGGTCAATGTGTCCCCCAGTATAATCCTCCACAGTTTAATCTGTCTCCCAGTATATTCTCCCCCAGGTCAGTCTGTCCCCCTGTATAATCTCCTTCCAGGTCAGTCTGTCCCCCAGTATAATCCCCCTCACCCAGGTCAATGTGTCCCCCAGTATAATCCTCCACAGTTTAATCTGTCTCCCAGTATATTCTCCCCCAGGTCAGTCTGTCCCCCTGTATAATCTCCTTCCAGGTCAGTCTGTCCCCCAGTATAATCCCCCTCACCCAGGTCAATGTGTCCCCCAGTATAATCCTCCACAGTTTAATCTGTCTCCCAGTATATTCTCCCCCAGGTCAGTCTGTTCCCCAGTATAATCTCCCCCAGGTCAGTCTGTCCCCTAGTATAATCCCCTCCAGGTCAGTCTGTCCCCCAGTATAATCCCCAGGTCAATGTGTCCCCCAGTATAATCCTTCACAGTTTAATCTGTCTCCCAGTATATTCTCCCCCAGGTCAGTCTGTCCCCCAGTACAATTATCCCAGGTAAATCAGACTAACCTAGGGGAGATTTTACTGGGGGACAGACCGACAGCCCCCCACCAGAGGTGGCTCTATGCTTTGTGAGGCCTTAGGCAAAATTTAGACATGAGGCCCCACTCACGCCCATAATGGGAAAAATAATTCAAGCTATGAAAAAAATAATAATAATTTTTACGAGGCATCAGAGTCCTCCCTGCCCCCGGCCCAGTCTGCCCCTACCTCTTGGCGGGTTCAGCAGTGGCCCGGCAGCTCCGCCTCCACCTCTACAATTAGTTTGCAGCATGCAGCGTTGTGTACGAAAGACGGCGATCCTTTACCAGCCCGGCCTGCTCACCCTGCCAGCTTGGGGACACTGACTGGGGACATTCCCTCACATTCTGTCACATACATCAGGCAAATTAGGTGGCCGCGAGGCCCCTAAAAGTGCGAGGCCTTCTTTGCCTAATTAGAGAGCCGCCTCTGCCCCCCACCCCAAAAAAAGTCAACATGACAGTACAATCTCCCCAAGGTCAATCTGTATCCCAGTATAATCCACCCTAGGCTAATCTGTCTCCAAGTATAATCTTCCCCCCTGGTCAAATTGAGCCCCAGTATAATCCCCCTCAGGTCAGTCTGTCCCTAAGTATAATCTCCCCCCAGGTCAGTCTGTCCCCAGTACAATTCTCCCAGGTAAGTCAGACTAACCTTGGGGAGATTATACTGGGGACAGACAGTTCCCCCCCCAAATCTCAACAGGACAGCATACCTCCCGACCGTCCCGGATTTCACGGGAATGTCCCGTGATTCGCGGTAAATCCTGCGGTCCCACGAGCAGTGCTAATGTCCCGCAATTTCGCGCCCCCCCGCGATTACTGGTAAATCTCGCCGCCCCACTATTCGTGGTAAATCCCGCTATTTGCGACAAACCTCCCCCGCTCAACAACTCAGATCCGTAGAATCCCCCCCGCTGCACAACTTTGATCCGCGGAACCCCCCCGCTCAACAACTCAGATCCACGGAATCCCCCCCCGCTCAACAACTTTGATCCGCGGAACCCCCCCCCCCCGCTCAACAACTTTGATGTATGGGGGTATGCTCATTTTTCCCTCATTCTGAAGTTGAAAAGTTGGGAGGTATGTGACAGTACACCCCCCCCCCCCTCAAGATCAATCTGTATCCCAGTACAATCCACCCCAGGCTAATCTGCCTCCCAGTATAATCTCTCCCAGGTCAATTTGTGCCCCAGTATAACCCCCCCCCAGGTCAGTCTGTCTCCAAGTATAATCTCCCCCCAGGTCAGTCTGTCCCCCAGTATAATTTCCCCCAGGTAAGACTGACCTCCAGTGCAATTCCTGCAATAGTTGCTTTTTTTTAGGCCCTGCAATAGTTGCACAAATGCTTATCATATCACTGTTTTCACTAAAAATACACTAAAATCTTTATTAGCACACATAAACATAACATTACTTATAAAGTTCCTGTAAACCCTTTCACATGGGGTATACTAAAGTGTATGCCTGTGGAGAGCCATGTTTACCCACCTAGGGATGCACAGGTGTTCCGTGCAAGCAGTCCCGCTGATGTGAGAAAATATAGGAACCAAAAGGTTCCAAACCTGTGCAAACCAGTAACCAAAAAACGAACAAACCACAATAAAGAGCTGTGTGTTGTAAAGTGTAAAAAACACATAAAAAGTGAAAAAGAAACAAAGGAAGCGCACTCTTATATCATAAATTACATATCATAAATCACCATAGTAAATAAACAAATACATCTCCATTTGAATTATAAAAATACATACAAATTGTGAAATCCCATGTATAGATCCAACACATAAATAAACATCTTCGGTGAGTATAGAAAAAATTCCTCTCCACCCGCATGCAGACACACAAGGCACTCACCAGACTTACTTGACCCATATTACAGGGAGTCAAATTGCACATTTGGGAAAATCCAAGATGTCATACATGAGGTCACAGGAATGTATCCAAACCGCTGCTGTCTTCCATTCAGTCTATACAATTGTGCTCATAAGTTTACATACCCTGGCAGAATTTATGATTTCTTGGCCATTTTTCAGAGAATATAAATGATAACACAAAAACTTTTCTCTCACTCATGGTTAGTGTTTGGCCGAAGCCATTTATTATCAATCAACTGTGTTTACTCTTTTTAGAGTTCTTAATCCTGTGTATTGCCCCCTTTAACATGAATGACAGCTTGAAGTCTTTTGTGGTATTTGTGGATGAGGCTCTTTATCTTCTCAGATGGTAAAGCTCCCCATTCCTCCTCCAGTTCCTGTAAATTCTTGGGCTGTCTCGCATGAACGACACATTTGAGATCTCCCCAGAGTGGCTCAATGATATTGAGGTCAGGAGACTGAGATGGCCACTCCAGAACCTTCACTTTATTCTGCTGTAGCCAATGACAGGTGGACTTGGCCTTGTGTTTTGTGTCATTGTTATGTTGGAATGTCCAAGTACCTCCCATGCGCAGCTTCCTGGCTGATGAATGAAATGTTCTTCCAGTATTTTTTGATAACATTCTGCATTCATCTTGCCAACAATTTTGACCAAATTTCCTGTGCCGTTGTAGCTCACACATCCCAAAAACATCAGCGACCCACCTCCGTGTTTCACAGTAGGGATGGTGGACCGTTCATCATAGGCCTTGTTGACTCCTCTCCAAATGTAGGGCCAGATTCACAAAGAGTTACGCCGGCGTATCAGTAGATACGCAGACGTAACTCCGAATCTAAGCCCGTCGTATGTCTAAATGTATTCTCAAACTGAGATACACTTAAACATGCCTAAGATACGATGGCCTGCGCCATCGTATCTTAGGGTGCAATATTTACGCTGGCCGCTAGGTGGCGCGTCCATTGAGGTCGGCGTAGAATATGCTAATGAGTAGTTACGCTGATTCACGAACGTACGCTTGCCCGTCGCAGTAAAGATACACCGTTTCCATAAGAGATACGCAGCGTAAAGATAAACATGCCCCCTAGGTGGCGTATCCTATGTTAAGTATGGCCGTCGTTCCCACGTCGAAATTTTTAAATTTAACGTCGTTTTCGTAACTCGTCCATGAATAGGGCTGGATGTCAATTACGTTCAGGTCGAAACCAATGACATCCTGGCGATGTCATTTAGCGCAATGCACGTCGGGAAATTTTAGGGACGGCGCATGCGCATTAGGTTCGGCGCGAGAATGTGCCTAACTTAAATGCTCTACGCCTCCTACCCGGCTGATTTGAATTACGCGGGCTTGCGCCGGGGGAGTTACGCTACGCCGCCGCAACTTTACAGGCAAGTGCATTGTGAATCAAGCACTTGCCCGTAAAACTAACGTAAATGAGATATGTTATGCCGCCGCAGATCTACGTGAATCTGGCCCGTAGTGTTTATGGTTGTGGCCAAAAAGCTAAATTTTGGTCTCATCACTCCAAATGACTTTGTGGCAGAAGGTTTGAGGCTTGTCTTTGTGCTGTTTGGCGTATTGTAAGTGGGGTGCTTTGTTGCATTTGCGTAGAAATGCCTTTTATTTGGGCGACTCGACCATGCAGCCGTGGGCGTCCGCAGAACTTTTTTTTGGGGGGGGAGCGTCATTTTAGGTCACCCATGCCCCACTCCTTTTTGACAATTTCATGAAGGGGAGCGGCTTAGTCATTATCACATAAAGCGGGATAACCCCCCCCCCCCCCCCCCCACCTTCCACTGCCACATTTGGCACTTTTTAAGGGGGGAGAATGCCTTGTTTTGCCACATACAAGACCATGCAAAAAAATAAAATGCTGCGACCACAGCAAGTTAACCCCCCTTGCCCCCTCCTATGGACACCCATGCATGCAGCCCACATTTCTTCAAATGCCTCCTTATTGTGCATCTAGAAACATCCACACCACATGTTTTTAGAGAGTCCTGTATTTCACCTGAAGTTATTTGTGGGTGTTTCTTTGCATCCCCAACAATTTTCATGGCAGTTGTGAATGAAATTTGAGTTGGTCTACCTGACCGTGGTTTGGTTTCACCAGAACCCCTAATTTTCCACTTCTTGATTAGAGTTTGAACACTTCTGATTGTCATTCTCAATTCCTTGGATATCTTTTTATATTCCTTTCCCGTTTTATACAGTTCAACAACCTTTTCCCGCAGATCCTTTAACAATTCTCTTGCTTTTCCCCATGACTCAGAATCTAGAAACGTCAGTGCAGCACTGGATGGAAGATGCAAGGGTCTGTCAGGAGTCCAGTAACTCATTGCCCTTTTATACACACACACTGGCCCGGATTCAAAGAGATCTGCGCTCTATTTGCGGAGGCGCAGGGCGACGATTTTGCCCTGCGCCCCCGCAAATATTTTGCGCTGCCCTTGCGAGGGAGCGCCGGCAAAATTGCAAGGCGTAAGCACGGGTGGCAATGGCGGGTGTGTGAAGGGGTCCTCCCACACAGGCCACCCTACCTGCTCCGCTTTGAAGCCCAACGGGGCAGAGGGACTCCCTATAAGGGAGCGAGAGGATTAGCCCGCTCAACCAGCCCCGTTAGTCCTTTGCCTCTCTTTTTAGAGACCGCATGGTCAAAGTGCGTGCATGTTAACCCAATTTAGAGTGCGTGTAAGTGTGGTGTTTTTTGTGGGAGGGGGGTGGGCGTACTAAGCGCAGGCTTACCTCGCATAGCACACCCACCGGGAGCCGGGCTGAGACCACCAAACTCAATTCACATGTAGCCGAGACCGGGATCCGAACCCCTGGCTGCAGAGGTGAATGGCTTGTCAGCGCAGTGCCAATCGCGTTGAGCTACCGCAGCTCCTCGAATCTTTTCTCTTTATGTAGAATAATATTGGACTAATAGTGTTAAGGTTAGGCACAATTAAGGTTGAATCTGTCATTGAACGCTTATGGTGTCTGTCATTTAAATAAGGGAGATGGGGAAGGGGATTGCGCAAGTATCCACTATTGTATAGAAGGTAATTGTCACCTCCTATAGAAGATCGTACACCCAATTGGGTGATGTTGCTGTAACCAAAACTATAATCAAAAAGTAAGGGAAAACAAGGGGAAGGGAAAAGGGAAAGGGACCAAGGGAAGGAAAATGGTCGGCCAGCAAGGCCTAAAGGGGGTTACTTCGAACAACACTATAATGATCAAGAGGAGAACAATGATAATATTTAATTTAATTTATTGGTATCAAAAAGTAAAAAAGAAGGCATTACGGTATTAGAACTACATGAAAAATGGGTGGCTGTAATAATTGTATGGCTACCCTATATATAAAAAAGACAGCACATAGACAAAAAATATAACAAGACACAGACAAACATTAAACAAATAGCGTGATCCGGACACGTATGTGTTCAGCCTAGACATGTATCACACACTCGTATTAGAATATTTTTAGGAATTTAATGCGGCAGTCAATTGGCTATAAAAGTAGGGACAAGTATAATCCCTACAGGGTTGCCATAAGTCAATAGAGTGTTGAACTAAATGAAAGGGCTGGACACTGGCTTAATGAAAACTAGGGGAGTGGAGGGAATGGGAGGGTTAGATTGATAGCATGGATCCATGCAAGGTTCATGTACCAGATGATTCTCAACATGAAAAGTGACTCACTAAAAGTTCCATAAATAACCAAAACAGTCTGGTCACGGCTAAGTACTGTAGGTTTTATAACTTTGTTGACATGTGGAATTCATAGGAACACTGGTATCTTGCAAGACACTTTTATGATGCACTGATATTAAGATCGCTGTAATATTCAATTGGAAAGGGTGATGATTAAACAGCATTAACTGTATTCAAGTCCAGCATCAAATTGCTGGAGTCAGTGACATTTGTAAGAAAATATCAAGCATCAAATGAATTGGTAGAGTAGATGTCTGCAGCAACGTTAGTTAAATCAGCATAGATAGCTTGTAATAACCGTGATTGTAAAGGTAAATACGTTACCACCTCGTTGGCTGTTGCATATGAAACAGGTCTCTCCATGAGATGGAATGGGATGGAAGCAGATCGATGTGTACATCGAGACCTGGCGTCCTGGTTCGGCCGTCTCAATAGCAGTCTCAGTATGGCTGTGTCGCCGTGATGCAACTTAATCTGGATCCAAAGCT